>NC_040911.2:39852179-40156495 GCF_004126475.2 Phyllostomus discolor | reverse complement strand
CTACCACCTAACTTGACTTCATGCACATTATGGAACATTTCATCCAACAATTATAAATATATACTCTTTTCAAGTGTTTCTGGTACATTCACCAAGATAAACTATATGCTGGACCCTCAAGTCTTAATAAATTTATTTTTTTAAGATTTTATTTACTTATTTTCTAGAAGGAGGGGAAGGGAGGGAGAAAAAGAAGGAGAGAAACATTGATGTGACAGAAAGACATAGATCGGTTGTCTCTCACAAAACCCCAATCAGGGACAAGCCTGCAACCCAGGCATGTTCCCTGACTGGGAATTGAACCTGAGACCTTTTGGTTTGTAGGACGATGCCCAACCCACTGAGCTACACCAGTCAGGGCAAGTCTCAATACATTTAAAAACAATGGAATTATACAGAGCATGTTCTCTGACCAAAACAAAATTAAATTAGAAATCAAGAACAAAAAGAATAGCTGGAAAATCCACAAATATTTGGAAATAAAAGGACACACATCTAAATAACCCATGGGCCAGAGAAAAAAAAATCACAAAGGAAACTTTCAAATGTTTCAAACAAAATGAAAACACAACATACAGGTTTTTTGGGATGCAGCTAAAACAGTGTTTAGAGAGCATTTATAGCTTTAAAACACTTGAAAAATTTTTTAGTTTCCAGCCAAGATGGAACCTTGTGTAGGTAGAAACACTTTGCTTCCTCGCACAACCGAAAGAAGGATAACAACCAATTTAAAACCAGTGAACAGCCAGAAGTGCCAGAAAATCAAGTTGACAACCAAGGAGTTAAAGAAACGTTCATCCAGACTGGTAGGAGGGACAGAGACAGGAGATGGGCGGCTGAGTGGACAGGACACACAGTAAGGCGGTAGACTGCATGGGTCAGGAGGGGCTGGCTGAACAGGAAACTAAAGATTCAAAACCTCTAGCTGTAAACTACTGCAGGGGTTACAACAGCAGGAGAAACTCCCAGTCTCGCAGGAGAGTTCATTGGAAAGTGAGGCTAGAGCAGAGCAAGCAAGGGACATTGTTCCCTCTCTAATCCATCCCCCACAGACAGTACTACAATGAAGCTAAGAGGGTTGCCCCCTCCCCACCCAGTGAATACCACCCCTTACAATGTAACAGGTACAAGACAAAGAACTATAGCCCAAATGAAAGAACAGATCAAAACTGTGTTCTCCAGAAAAAGAGCTAAACAATGAAGAGATAGACAACCTATCAGATGCAGAGTTTGAAACACTTGTAATCAGGATGCTCACAGGATGGATTGAGCTCAGTCACAAAATGAAGGAGGAAATGAAGGCTACCCAAAGTGAAATAGAGCAAAATATACAGGAAACCAACAGTGAAGGGAAGGAAACAGAGACTCAAATCAATGATTTGGGACAAAATGGAGAAATAAACATCCAACTGGAATAGAATGAAGAAACAAGAATCCAAAAAAATGAAGAGAGGCTTAGGAACCTATGGGACAACTTTAAATGTTCCAATATCCGAATCATAGGGGTGCCAGAAGGAGAAGAGGAAAAGCAAGAAATTAGAAGCTTATTTGAACAAATAGTGAAGGAGAACTTCCCCAATCTGGCAAAGGAAATAGACTTCCAGGGAGTCCAGGAAGCTCAGAGTCCCAAACAATTTGGATCTAAGGAGGAACCCACCAAGGCACATCATAATTAAGTTACCCAAGATTAAAGATAAGGAGAGAATCTTAAAAGCAGCAAGAAGAAAGGAGTTACCTACAAAGGAGTTCCCATAAGGCTACCAGCTAATTTTTCAAAAGAAACCTTACAGGCAAGAAGGGGCTGGAAAGAAGCATTTGAAGTCATGAAAGGCAAAGACCTACATCCAACATTACTCTATCCAGCAAAGCCATTATTTAGAATGGAAGGGCAAATAAGGCACTTCCCAGATAAGGTCAAGTTAAAGGATTTTATCATCACCAACCCCTTATATGAAATGTTAAAGGGACTTATCTAAGAAATAGAAGATCAAAAACTATGAACAGTACAATGACTGTTCATAGACAAACTCACAACTATCAACAACTGAGCCTAAAAAAACAAAAACTAAAACTAAGCAACTAACTAGAACAGGAACAGAACCAGAGAAATGGAGGTCACATGGAGGGTTCTCAGTGGGGAGGGGAAGAATGTAGGGGGAAAGGTACAGGGAATAATAAGCATAATTGGTAGGCTTAAGATAGGTGGGGGAAAGTTAAAAATAGTATAGGAAACAGAGAAGCCAAAGAACTTACATGTACGACCCATGGACATGAACTAAAGTGGCAGAGAGGATGCTGGCAGGTGGGGGATGAAGGGTGGAAGGGGATAAAGAGGAGAAAAAAAAATGGACAACTGTAATAGCATAATCAAAATATACTTATAAAAGAATATAAACAAATATTAGAAATAACATGGAGGTAGAATTTTAACAACTTATTGGTTATGTGATTCACAACTCTAATGCTCTCACTGAGCAATTCAGAATGCAATTAACCAAATTAAAGAATGACAGAGATACAGTCTCTCATCAAAGTCGAGCGAATATAAGGTCCGAAGAGGAGAAAGGGATAAGAAAGAATCTTGGTGGATTTGAAGCAATCAAACAAAATTTTCATGTTTTTATGTTTAAGTGAATCATTGTATATAGCCAGTAAATAATAGCTACAAAAAAATGAAAGAAAAAAGTTTTAAGTTGAAAATCAATGATCTAAGGTTCTACTTTCAGAGCATAAAAGAAGAACAAATTAACCACACAGTAAGTAGAAGGAAGAAAGCAATAAAGAATGGAAAGCAATGAAACAGAAGACAGACAAACCAGAGAGAATCAGTGAGCCAGGGACATGTCAGAGCTGATCTTTCTGCTCTTCATGGAATAAATGCAGGTCCATCATTTGACAGAGGTTGTCACTGTTACCAGAGGTCACCTGTTAGCACAGGGGAGTCAGACACGAGTGGGATGTGTAGACTCTGCCCGCTT
Source organism: Phyllostomus discolor (assembly GCF_004126475.2). Classification (NCBI taxonomy): domain Eukaryota; kingdom Metazoa; phylum Chordata; class Mammalia; order Chiroptera; family Phyllostomidae; genus Phyllostomus; species Phyllostomus discolor. Next base: position 40,153,517 of record NC_040911.2, on the reverse strand, counting down.
GGTCAGAGCAGAACTGTGAGGTAGCATTTTAAGGCTTTGCCTGCCCACTTGGCTTGCAGCTGGCCACCTTAGATCACTGGAGATGTGATATTCTTCCTGAGGGTTTCCCAAAACACAATGAATCTGCTTTATTCTTGCCCACTTCTTGGTCCTCTGCACAGCACATCACTTGGTGGGAGTATGCTGTCAAGCTATGAGTAGTGGTTCTCACCTCCACATCACAAAGATAAAACATGGGTAGCCTTTCTATCCATATAGACTGTTCAATATAATATCATATACTGTGATTTTTAGACTAGAGAGACAGAATGGTGGGGCCCACAAGGGACCCCTCAGTGTCACCTCACTCAGTAGTCCATGCTTCATGTTGCCGTCAGAGTGGCACTGGCTTGGGCCGCAAGAGAGCAGTCTTCCACTGGACAGACCCCTAGAGTGGGAGAAAATTCTACAGCAAAAAAGTACTTCTCACTAGTAAGATTTTCCTGTTTTGAGCTCAGACTCTTACCAGCAGAAGTTTTTTGGCCATGAAGCCTCAGTCAATCTTGTGGTCAATGAGAAAGTTACTAAGTTGCGAGGTTGGAAGGGGCGAATCCCAAGAGTCAGATGTGTTCTGTCTCCATTAGGATCAGCCAGAATCCTAGGGAGGTGGGAAGGGGTGGTTGGCGGGCAGGGGGGAGGGGTCACACCCACAAGCTGATGTGCTTATGTGTTTCCAGCTCACTGGAACATTGAATCCAAATGCTTCCAAGGTCCCTGGTGCATTTACAATATGAGTGTGTTGCTACCCAACCACTTCTGTGACATGTGTATTATAATATGAGATTCCGGGATTTTCAGCCTAGGCCCCTGCCATTCTTTTCCCAAAAGCTGTCCATGAATGAATGAGCTTGTACTATTTAAGTTGTGTTTTGTCTCCAAATATGTGCATTCTATTTATCTAACATCTTCTGTTCTGTTTTATTACAAGCATGTAGACTGAGAGGGTTTCAACAAATCACTCCACGTGATTTTAGCTTTTCCAAAGGGATGCTTTGAGACTCAGGGTATTCAGTCTACAGGACAGATTGCCCTACAGCCTGGCTTCAGGACTCCACCACCCACCCACATGGGTCCCACCTCACTCATGCTGCTCACCTCCACAGAACTGCATTCTACTTTTTTCCTGAAGGAAATGCCTTGAGTCCTGTAGATGAAGAATTCCAATGACCTTGGGAAAGCAAATGGAGAATTGTGATAAGAAATTACCTGTGATATCAGTTATCTTTTTGTGTGGTCTATAAATCACTTTTATCTACTAAAAATGACAAGGAAATACAAAGCATAAATATTATACAGGTCTTCTATCAGAAATCATATTTACACAATTTCCCAATTAACTGAGAAATAAAAAATATCGAATGCCCCATCATTATACATTTAAGAATCACAGGTCTCGAATTTGGTTAACAAAATTGGAATCGAGCCCCCTTACATTACTGGCAGAAATAAGCAGAATGTACATCCACAAGAGCAAACTACCCAGGCATCATTGACATTTCCAGAGGGGTTCTGCAAGGTGGACAGAAATGTACAGAAAAGCATCCATGTGAAAGTAAACTGTTTATCCTTCCAACTTCTCTCTCTGGCATGACTGTGGCAGCGTGGGAGTTTTAATTCATTTCTTGCCCACTGCGTGAGTTCTGTGAGAGGGCCGGGGCTGTCAATTTGCCACACTGCTGTGTGCTATCACCGTGAACTATCCCTGACCCAGAGTAGGTGATCTGTGGGTGTCTCTTGTGTGAAAGTGTGAATGAATTACTATTTTTAACTCTTCCTCCTAACTGTCGCCCCATTTTTTACTCTCCTTAGTTGACAGTTTCACCGAAATTACCTTTTCATCACTAGTTTTATTTAAGTAAGGTCACTCATCATTTTTTTAATCCCCTTTAACTGTAAATTTCAAATGTCCTTTCACACTGCCCTCTGATTTTGTTGGCTTTATTGTCAAAGACGTAGGGCAATTGGGCTCTTAACCTCAGGTGGTCCTAGGTCACACGATGGCTGATGGAATAATGTCAGAGTTCATGGGAAATGCCTCCTGCTGCAGATGTTCTTTCAGACCCTCCACGTAAGACAAACTTGTCCTCTCAGGTAACCACAGGCTTCTGTGCAAGACCTGCTCCTTAGAGAACATTGACTTTCCAGTTCTGACTCTTGGAAGCACGTCTAACTTATTGCATGGAAACAGAATTAAGAACAGCAAACCCTGGCAAAGTGGTGATTTGAGCAGCAGCATCCAAGTTAACAAGCCCAAGTGAACTCATCCTAAATAAAACTTGTTTTTAAGAATCCGTCTTCCAAAAAAGGCAGTGAAATGCATGAGTCATTTTTAGTAAGATTAAATTACTATTTCTTTCTAAAACAATCAACCATCTACAATTTAACCAGACAGCCATAACCAAGTGTTTGTAATTATAGGTCCTTGTAAATGTGTATCAAGAGTCTCTCACTTTCTCTGCCTTTTTGACTTGTTACAGAAGCAAGGTATTGAAATACACAAAGATTCCTCTCTGGATTCTCACAAGAGTGGTGTGCATGTATCATATCCTCAGAGTGCATATAAATTCATACACAAATATTTACACACATGCCCAGAAGTCAGCATTGCCATACACACTGAACATTTTCGTTCATCAAACTGTGTAGAAGAAGGAATTACCCCCTTAGCATTGTGATCAAGCAGCTCAATGAGTTGGTTTCATTGTGACCAAGAAAACCTAGAGGGGAGATGCTGCAATACACACTATAGGCATACCTCGTTTCTAGAGCACACAATAAAGCAAGTCATAATCTTTTTGCTGGTGAAGGGTCTTGCCTTCAATTTGTAAACACACACACACACACACACACACACACAACACCTGGGAAGCATAATAAAACAAAGCACAATAAAATAAGGTACACTGTACTCTGCAATACAGCTAATTCTTATTCTAAATAAGAGTATGCATGGATTTTTAAACAATGCATTTTCATTCTAGGACAAATGACATGCTTCAGTTTTATTTTTCCTGTTTCCCCACTGCTTTGGGGCAAAGAAAGCTTCTACATGACTTTGAAAATAACACTCAATTTCTGTTTTGTTAAAAGAAATTGGAAAGCTGGACAGCCAGATAACTGGGGCCATGGCCAAGGGCCAGGAGAAGACTGTGCTGGGCTGATTTATGCTGGGCAGTGGAACGATTTCCAGTGTGAAGACATCAATAACTTCATATGCGAAAAAGACAGGGAGACAGGTAAGCAATAAAGGGGATTTAAGAGGGAACTACAGGGCTTCTATCCTGTTAAAGGGTAAGATGACTCTGAATCCGGCCCTGCTTCTGCCACTTACTAGTGGGCAGGTTATCATCCTCAGGGGGAAAATAATGGCATCCTCTCAATGAGGTTGTTGTGAGGACACAATAATAAATGTGCTTAATGTATAGGAAGTGCTGAGTAAATGTTAGACTAACTGGCTTGGGTTGTAATATTGTCACTCAGTTGTTAACATATGGCTCCAATGTTGTATCTTTTTCATAGAGTTCCATACACAGATAATTCAGGTAGCTAAGCTTTTAATTCCACATGTATTCATTGAGCATTTACTATGGGCTGGATGTTGTGCTAAATAATAGAGGGATATACTCAGTGCCCCTAAAAGTTAATAAGCCAAAGAGGCTTTTGGAGATTTTTTCATTTCAAAAGATACTTATCATAAGCTTCCTTTATACATGACCTTCTTTAGAATGTGGCCTCTTAGTTTGCTTCATCAGAACTAGATTTAAAAGTTTATAGGGAGAAAGAGTGAATGCTAATAGGTATAGGATTTCTTTTGGGGGTGATGAAAATGTTCTAAAATATGATTAATCTTAAATTGTACAACTTTATGAACTTTTAAAAGATTTCATTTATTTTTTGAGGGGGAGAAACATCAATGTGTGGTTGCCTCTCACATGTCCCCAACTGGGGACCTGGCCTGCAACCCAGGCACGTGCCCTGACTGGATATTGAACCAGCAACCCATTGGTTCGCAGGCCGGCACTCAATCCACTGAGCCACACCAGCCAGGAACTTTGTGAACATTATAAAAACCACTTTAATTGTATACTTTAAACACTATATAAATTATATCTTATTAAGTCTTTCTAAAAAAAAGTTGGTGGGAGACCTTGCAAGGCAGGCACTATCTTTGCACTCTCCTTCTGCCATATTGCTGAGTGCCAGTATCTTTCTAAAGGGTACCTCAGTTTTTTGCAGATGCTGCCCAGGGGACATCCCTTGACCACCTGGTTCTCATGGCCAGGAGAGCTTGCATTTCTGAGTCTACTGGGACTATAACAGAGACAGTTCTTGGCCAGCTACCACCCACCCCCAGAGCACAACACACACAGCAGGATGAACTACACCCCCGGTCCTTCTGTGAAAGAGGCCTAGTTGCTTGTTCTGGAGCTTTCACAAGAGGGACAAGTGTCTGGTTTAGAGCACACCTAGGGGACTACTGAGGCCAGTGGACACAGTCTTTGCCTAACCCCTCTGCCTTACTCCAAGTCATCAGCATCTCCCAAAAAAGAACTTGTACACTCATCTGGTACCCTGATCTTTGTGACAACCTCTCAGGAGACACTTCTGGGTCACCCAGCCCTGGGGGCCAGTGGGACTTAACTTTTGGTACCATAAGACTATATATATTTGCATATTTTAAAAGCTGCTGCCTAAAGATGTGGATTCCAGTCAATCTGAATCTGGGTGCTGAGTGAAATTTTCCCCTTTAGGACACTGACAGGTCTTGAAACTGCCTCCACTATGAGGGGTCACTAATTATAAAATAGGCTGCTTGGACAACTACAAGAATTTAAGAAACAACCAAGAGCTAGGGCAAGGTTCAGTGATACGTTTCATCTCATATACAAGGCTGCCCCCTCAAGACTGGCAAAGGTGGTCTTTTATCTAATGCATAGAAACTGACATAGAGAAAGAATCAAAGTAACTGAACAGAGAAAAATGTGTTTCAAACAAAAGAACAAGATAAAACTTCAAAAATCCCGTAATGAAATGGAGATAATTTACCTGATAAGGAGTTCAAAATAACAGTCATGAAGATGTTCACCAAACTTGGGAGAAGAATGGATGAACATACTGGGAACTTCATCAAAGAAATAGAAAATATAAAAAAGTGCCAAAAAGAAGTCACAGGGCTGAAAAATACAATAACTGCAATGAAAAATATACTGGTGGAATTCAACAGTATACTAGATGAAGCAGAGGAAAGGCTCAGTGAACTCAAAAAGAGAGCAGTGGAATTCACCTATTCAATCTGCACAAAGGGAAAACAGAATTTAAAAAAAAAGTGTAGACAGCTTAACAGACTTATGAGTCCAGTAGACCAACATTCATATTATAGGGGTCTCAGAATGGAAAACGAGACAAAGGGACAGAAACTTATTTGAAGAAATAACGGTTGAAAATGTCCATAACCTAAGAAAGAAAACAGACATCCAAATGCAGGAAACCCAGAGAATTCCAAATAAGGGGAACCCACAGAAACCCACAGCAAGATCTATTACAATAAAATGTCAAATGTTAAAGGAGAGAATATTAAAACTTGCAAGAAAAAAACAACTTGTTTCACACAAGGAAACTTTTATGAGACTGTAAGCAGATTTTTTCAACAGAAACTTGTCAAGCTAGAAAAAAATGGCATGATATATTAAAGTGCTGGGAAAAAAACCATCCAACCAAGAATACTCTACCTGACAAAGGTGTCCTTCAGAATGGAAAAGAGATTAAACATTTTTGTAGAGAAGCAAGAGCTAAAGGATTTCATCATCACTAGTCCAGTCTCACAAAATAAAAAAAAGTTAAAGGGACTTCTTTAAGCTGAAAAGAAAGGGTGCTAATTAGTTACAGGGAAACATGTGAAAGTATAAATTTCACTAGTAAAAGTAAATATACAGTAAAATTCAGAATAATCTCATTTTGTAAAGATGTTGGATTAATCACTTATAGAGCTATTATGAAGGCTGAAAGACAAAGGAGTAAAAATAACTGTAACTGATAATTTGTTAATGGATACACAAGAGCAAAACATGGTAACTATGACATCAAAAACATAGAAGTGTTGGGGAAGAGTAAAATGTAGAGCATTAGAATGTGATCAGACTTAAGTTGTTAACTTAAAACAGACTGTTATAAGTATAAGTTGTTATGTGTAAGCCATACAGTAAACACAAAGCCAAAACCTATAGTAGATACACAGAAAATAAAGAGAAAGAAATCTAAGCATATGCTAATGAAAATCATCAAATCACAAAGGAAGCAAGAAAAGAAGAAAGGAACAGAGGAACTGCAAAACCACCAGAAAACAATTAACAAATGGCAATCAGTACATACTTCTCAATAATTACTTTAAACATAATTGGACTAACTTCTCCAATCAAAAGACATATAGATAGATCTGGATAGATATAAATACAATCTATATGTTGTGTAGAAGAGATTCATTTCAGTGAAGAACACACAGAGATGGAAAAAGACATTCCATGCAAATGGAAACCAAAAGAAAGCTGGGGTACATATATTTATATCAGACAGAACAGTGTTTAAAACAAAAACAGTAATAAGAGACAAAGTCATTACATAATGATAAAGGAGCCAATCCAACAAGAGGGTATAATATTTGTAAATATTTATGTACCCGGCATAGAAGCACCTAAATACATAAAGCAAATATTAACAGAACTAAAGAGAGAAATAGATAGCAATACAATAATAGTAGATAACTTTAATGGGTAGATCATCCAGACAGATAATTAATAAGGAAATATTGGCCTAAACAACACATTAGATCAGATGGACTTAACAAATTCTTAATATTTCATCCACAAGCAACAAAATACATATTCTTCTCAAGTATACATGGAACACCATCCAGGATATATATCATTTGTTAGGCCACAAAAGAGTCTTAATAAACTTAAGAAGGCTAAACTCCTATCAAGCATCTCTTCTGACCACAATTATGTAAAACTAGAAATGAGTTACAAGAAGGAAACTGGAAAATTCACAAATATGTGGAGTTTGAACAACATGCTACTGAACAACCTATTGGTCAAAGAAGAAAGCAAAAGTGAAATAAAAATATACCTTGAAACAAATAAAAATGGAAACACAGCATACCAAAACTTATGACATTCAGCAAAACCAATTCTAAGAAGGAATTCCATTGTGACAAATACCTACATCAAGAAACAAGTGGAGGAGGCTCTATAAGGGGATAAATGGTAATGGAAAAAATTACAAAAAAAATTAGATTTCCAGTCAAGATGGAGGCATAGGTAAACATACTTTGCCTCCTTGCCCAACCACACAAAGAATTACAACTACACCTCAAAACAAACAACACCCAAAACTGTCAGAAAATTGAGCTGTATGGAAGTCCAACAACCAAAGATTTAAAGAAGCCACATTCTACGGCCACAGTACTAAGACAGAGAGTCAAAGCAGCTCTACCTAATACACAGAAACAAACACAGGGGAGGCTGCCAAATTGAGGAGCCAAAGAAATATGGCCCAAAGGAAAGAACAGAACAAAACCCCCAAAAAAGAACTAAGTGAAATGGAGATAACCTATCAGATGCAGAGTTCAAAACACAGGTGATCAGGGTGCTCAAAGAATTCACTGAATATGGGAACAAAATAAAAAAGACCCAGGAAGACATTAAGGTTACACTAAGTAAAATAAATAAATCTACAGGGAACCAACAGTGGAGGGGATGAAGCCAGGATTCAAATCAACAATTTGGAACATAAGGAAGAAATAAGCATTCAACCAGAACAGCAAGAAGAGAAAGAATTCCAAAAAACTAAGATAGTATTAGGTGCTTCTGGGACATCTCCAAGTGTACCAACATCCACATCATAGGGATGCTAGAAGGAGAAGAGGAAGAACAAAGAATTGAACATTTATTTTAAAAAATAATGAAAGAAAACTTCCCTACTTTGGTGAAGGAAATAGACACACAGGTAAGCACAGAGAATTCCAAACAATTTGGACCCAAAGAGCACCACAACAAGACACATCATAATTAAAATGCCAAAGTTGAAGGATAAAGAGAGAATCTTAAAAGCAGCAAGAGAAAAGCAGAGAGTTACCTACAAAGGATTTCCCATAAGACTGTCAGCTTATTTCTCAAAAGAAACTTTGCAGGCAAGAAGGGACTGACAAGAAGTATTTCAAAGTGATTAAAAGCAAGGACCTATAACCTAGATTACTCTTTCCAACAAAGCTATCATTTAGAATGAAAGGGCAGATAAAGTGCTTCCCAGACAAGGTAAAGCTAAAAGAGTTTATCATTACTAAGCCATTATTATATGAAATGTTAAAGGGGCTTACTTAAGAAAAAGATCAAAACTATGGACATTAAACTGGCAACAAATTCACAACTATCAACAATTGAATATTTTTTAAAAGAACAAACAAACTAAGCAAACAACCAAAACAGGAACAGAATCACAGATAGGGAGATCATATGGATCACTTTCCATACAGAAAATTGAACTGTGTGGAAATCCAACAATTAAAGAGTTAAAAAAACATGTTCCCTATCACCTGGGAGGTGGAAGGGGGTGAATGGGAGAAAAGGTGTAGAGATTAAGAAACATAATTGGTAGGTACAAAATAGACAGGGGGATATTAAGAATAGTATAGGAAGTGGGGAAGCCAAAGAAGTTGTATGCACAACCCATGGACATGAACTAAGGGGAGGATTGCTGAAGAGAATGGGGGTACTAGGTGGAGGGGCAAAGGGGGGAAAATTAGGACCACTGTAATAACAATCAATAAAATATATTTAAAAAATAAAAAGAAAGAAACAAGAAAAATGCCAAATAAACAACCTAACTTTACATTTCCAGGAACTAAAGAAGAACAAGTAAAGCCCCAGATTAGTAGAAGTTAGGAAATAACAAAGATAAGAGCAGAAATAAATAAGATAGAGACTAAAAAGACAATAGAAAAGATAGATAAAACAAAGAACTGGTATTTGAAAGATATTTTTAAAGGACAAACCTTTAGCTAGACTCACCAAGAAAAGAAAGATGGCCTTAAATAAATAAAGAGGGGCCCTGGCTGGGTGTCTCAGTTGCTTGCAGCAGCATCCCATACACCAAAAAGGTTTTGGGTTCAATTCCTGGTCAGGGCATATACCTAGGTTTCAGGTTCGATCCCTGGTGAAGACGCATACAGGAGGTAACCAGATGTTTCTCTTTCTCCCTTCCTCTAGAAGGAGAGAGAACTAGAGAATAAGTGAAAGAGGGGACATCACAACTGATACCAGGGAAATAAAAAGGATCATAAGAGACTACCATGAACACAGTTATATACCACTGAATTGGACAACCTAGAAGAAATAAATTCCTAGAAACATACAACCTACCAAAACTGAATATGAAAAAATAGAAAATCTGAACAGATCAATTACTACTAAGGACACTGAATCAATTATCAAAAATCTCCCCATAAACAAAAGCCCAGGAGCAGATGACTTCACTGATAAATTCCATCAGCCATTTAAAGAAGAATTAAAACCAGTCCTTCTCAAACTCTTCCAAAAAATAGAAGAGGAGGGAACACTTCCAAACACACTTTATGAGGCTAGCATTATCCTGATACCAAAGCGAGCCAAAGACACAATAAAATTACAGTCCCATATTCTGATGAACACAGATACAAAAACCCTTAACAAAGTATTAGCAAACCAAATTCAACAATAAATTAAAAGGATTATATGCCACAATAAACTGAGATTTATTCCATGGGTATAAGGACGATTTAATATGTGCAAATCATTCAGTGTGATATACTACATTAACAAAATGAAGGATAAAAATTATATGATCACCTTGACTTCTGGCCAAGATGGAGGCATAGGTAGACACACAGTGCCTTCTCACACAACCAAAATAAGAACAACAAATTTCAAAACAAAAAATAACCAGAACTTACAGAAAAATAAAGCTGTGTGGAAATCCAACAACCAAAGAGTTAAAGAAACATTCATCCAGATGGGTAGGAGGGGCAGAGACAAGCAGCCAGGTAGACAGGACTTACAGCAAGGCAGCGGCTGGTGGAGTGAGCAGTCTCACATGTGTGTGCAGATAAACTGGGAGGAACAAGTGGAGAACAAGACAGACAGCACAACCCACAGTTCTGGTGCTGAGAAATAAAGCCTCAAAACCTCTGACTGAAAAAATCTGTGGGGGTTGAGGTGGCAGGAAAAACTCCCAGCCTCACAGGAGAGTTCATTGAAGAGACCCACTGAGCCCTAGAATGTACACAAGCCCACCCACCTCCGGGAATCAGCACCGGAAGGGCCCTCTTTGCTTGTGGATAGCGGCGGAAGTGACTGAAAGCTGACAGTGAGCTGAACAAGTGACATTGTTCCCTCTCAGACCCCTCCCCACATAGAGCACAACAACACAGCAAAGTGGGTTGTCCCACCCTGGTGAATACCTAAGGCTCTGCCCCTCACTACGTGATGGAAGCACCAAGCCAAAAAAAAAAAAAAAATGGCCCAAATGAAATAACAGATCAAAGCTCCAGAAAAAATACAACTAAGAGATGAAGAGATAGCCACCCCATCAGATGCACAGTTCAAAACACTGGTAATCAGGATGCTCACAGAATTGGTTGAATTTGGTCACGAATTAGAGGAAAAAAATGAAGGCTATGCTAAGGGAAATAAAGGAAAATGTACAGAGAACCAATAGTGAAGGGAAGGAAACCAGGACTCAAATCAATGGTTTGGAACTGAAGAAAGAAAGAAACCTTCAACTAGAACAGAATGAAGAAACAAGAATTCAAAAAAATGAGTAGAAACTTAGGAACCTCTGGGACAACTTTAAGCATTCCAACATCTGAATTATAGGGGTGCCATAAAGAGAAGAGGAAAAAGCAAGAAATTGAAAACTTATTTGAAAACATAGTGAAGGAGAACTTCCCCAATCTGACAAGGAAATAGACTTCCAGGAAGTCCAAGAAGCTCAGAAAGTCCCAAAGAAGTGGGACCCAGGGAAGCAGGTACCGAGGCACATCATAATTAAGTTACCCAAGATTAAAGATAAGGAGAGAATCATAAAAGCAGCAAGAGAAAAGAAGGCAGTTATCTACAAAGGAGTTCCCATTAGACTGTCAGCTGATTTCTCAAAAGAAACTTTAGAGGCAGGAAGGGGCTGGAAAGGAGTATCAAAGTCATGAACCTACATCCAAGATTGCTCTACCCAGCAAAGCTTTCATTTAGAATGGAAGGGCAGATAAAGCACTTCTCAGATAAGGTCAAGTTAAAGGAGTTCATTATCACCAAGCCCTTATGATATGAAACATTAAAGGGACTTATCTAAGGAAAAGAATATCAAAAATATGAACAGTAAAATAACAACAAACTCACAACTATCAACAACTGAACCTAAAAATGAAAACAAACTAAGCAAAAAACTAGAACAGGAACAAAATCATAGATATGGAGATCACATGGAGGATTATCAAAGGGGGAGGGGGAGAAAGGGGAATAGGTACAGGGTATAAGTAGCATTAATGGTAGGTAAAAAATAAACAGGGGAGATTAAGAATAGTATAGGAAATGTAGAAGCCAAAGAACTTATACATATGACCTATGGACATAAACTAAAGGGAGGGGGGGCTGGGGAATATGGGTGGGTGGGGGTATACAGGGTGGAGGGAAATAAAGGGGGTAAATGGAGCAACTGTAATAGCATAATCAATAAAATATATTTAAAATGGTTAAAAAATAAAATAAAACAAGAAAAAATTATATGATCATCTCAGTATGAGGGGGACACACACAAAAAAAACAGAATATACTTATAAAAATTGTGTATTCCTACATGTTTAAAATTCAGTCACCTTCAAAGTACTCTCCATTTGATGCAGTACACCTTGAGACATTTTTTCCACTGCTCAGAACAGTTTTTGAACTCATCATTTTTGATGCCTTTTAGTACTTCTGCCATTTTTGTTTTACTTCTTCCACATCAGCAAAATGTTTTCCTTTGAAGAATTTTTTTCACTGGGGAAACAAACAAACAAAAATGTCACTTGGGGCAAGACTGGATGGCTAGGGAGGGTGGGGCATGGGGTTCATGCCATTTTGGGTCAAAAACTGCAGAAAACTCAGTGCACTGTGAGCAGGTACACTCACAAATCACCCATCATGAAATTGGCAAAAGCACTGAAAGAATCTTCACAAAAAAAATTCACTGAGCTAACTCGGCCTCTCACTAGAATGCCAGCTGGCACATTGATACAGGTGGGTTTCTAGAATACTCACCTAGCAGGCAAAGCCTGTACAAGGGGCCCACCCTCCAGAAAATAACTCCATTTTGGGGGGGGTCCCCCCTCATAGATGAAGAAAAAGCATTTGACAAAATTCAACATTTGTTTGTTTCTAAAAAGCTCAACAGAGTGCATATATAGGGAACATACCTCCAAACAATAAAAGCCATACATGACAAGCCCACCGTTAACATCATATGCAGTGGTGAAAAGCTTAATTCTTTTCCTTTAAGATCAGGAACAAGACAAGAAGTCCCACTCTTTCTACTTTTATTCAACACAGTATTGGAATAAAATTCCCACTGCCCCAGCCACTGCAATTAGGAAAGAAAAAAAGGCATCTGAATCAGAAAGGAGGCAGTACAAGTGTCACTCTTTGCAGGTGACATAATATTATATAAAAAACCCCTAAAGACTCCACCCCAAAATTGTTAGAACTAATAAATTAATTCAGTAAATTTGCAGGATGTAAAATCAACAAACAAAAATCTATTTTGTGTCTACACACTATAACAAACTATGAGAAAGAAATTAGGAAAGTAATCTCATTTACAATTACATCAAAAAAAATAAATAAATAAAGCACCTAGGAATAAATTTAAGCAAGAAACTAAAAGACCTGTACACTGAAAACTATAAAACATTCATGAAAGAAATTGAAGAAGACACAAATAAATGGCAAGATATTCCATGCTCATGGATTGGAAAAGTTAATATTGTTAAAATGTCTATACAATCCAAAGCAATCTACAGATTCAGTACAATTCCTATCAAATACCCAATGGCAGCTTTCACAGACATACAACAAACAATCCCAAAACTTATATGAAACAAAAAAGGTCCTGAGTAGCCAAAGCAGTATTGCGAAAGAAGGAAAAAGCTGAAGGCATCACACTTCCTGATTTCAAACTATATTGCAAAGCTACAGTAATCAAAACAGTATGGTGTTGGCATAAAAACACACTATAGATCAATGAAACAGACTAGAGAACCCAAATAAAAACCCATTCATATATGGCCAATGAATTTATGACAAAGGAGCCAAGAACATACAATGGGGAAAGGACCATCTCTTCTATAAATGGTGCAGAAAAGTGGATAGCCATATGCAAGAGAATAAAACTGTCTTATAGCATACACAAAAATTAACTCAAAATGGTTTAAAGACTTGAATATAAGACCTGAAACCATAAAACTCCCAGGAGAAAACAGGCAATAAGCTACCTGACACCTTAACATCTGTCTTGGCAATTAGTTTATGGATTTTTTACCAAAAGAAAAAGCAGCAAAAGTAAAAATAAACAAGGGGGACTATATCAAACTAAAAAGCTTCTGCATAGCAAAGGAAACCATCAGCAAAATGAAAATACAACCTACTGAATGGGAGAAATTTTTGCAAATCATAGATCATGTGGTAGGGGGCTAATATCCAAAATGTATAAAGGACTCATCAACTCTAATAAAAAAAAATCCAATTTAAAAATTTAAAAATGGGCAAATGATCTGAATAGATACTTTCCCAAAGACATACAGATGAACAACAAAGGCATTAAAAGATGCTCAACATTAGTAATCATCAGGAAAATGCAAATCAAAACCACAATAACATCACACCTGTTAGAATGGTCATCATAAAAAGAAAGAAAGGACAAGTGTTTGTGAGTATGTGGACAAAAGGGAACCTTTATGCACTGTGGGGAGACTGTAAATTGTTTCAGTCACTATGGAAAGCAGTAAGCGGTTTCCTCAAGAAATTAAAAATAGAACAGCCATCTGATCCAACAATTCCACTTCTGCGTATTTATCTAAAGAAAATGAAACACTAACTCTAAAAGATACATGCACCCCCACATTGCAGTATTAATTATAATAGCCAAGACATGGAAGCAACCTAAGCATCCAACAATGGATGAATGAATAAAGAAAATGTGATATATATACACAATGGGGTATTATTCAGCCATAAAAGAGAAGGAAAATCTTGCTATTTGTGACAACATGAATGGACTTTAAAGGTATAATGCTAGGTGAAATAAATCAGACAGGGAAAGACAAATGTGGTATGATATCATATGTGGAATCTACAAACAAATGGAACTCGTAGATACAGAGAACAGACAGGTGTTTGCCAGAGGCAAGGGTGAGAGGTAGGCAAAATGGGTGAAGGGAGTCAAAAGGTACAAACTTCCAGTTAAAAAATAAGTAAGTCATAGAGATATAATGTGCAGCATGATGACTATAGTTGACAACATTGCATTATACATTTGAAAGTTGCTAAAAGAAAAAATCTTCCAAGTTCTCATCATAAGAAAAATACATTTTTATAATAACACAATAGCAAGTTATCTTTATTTACTCAATTATTTCTTCTTTAGTGCATTGTTTTATTCTTTTAAAGTTATTTTTGTAGATTTATCAAGGTATAATTAACAAATAAAAATTGTATATATTTAAGGTGTATGATGTGATGTTCTGATATACATATACATTGGGAAATAATCACCACAATCAAGCTAATTAGCATATCCATCACTTCACATAGTTATCATTTGCCTTTTCTTTATGGTGTGAAAACTTAAGTTGCACCCTCTTAGCAAACTTCAAGTATACAGTACAATGTTATTAACACTAGTCACATTGCTGTACATTTTATCCAAGAAAAAATTGTCTTTAATTGTGCTAATGGAGCTAATGGATGTTAACTAAACCAATTGTGGTGATCATTTTGCAGTATAGTTGACCCTTGAACAACATGGGTTTGAACTGCAAGCTGGGAGATTTTTTTCAATATCTCCCCAGGTTTCACATTCTCAGATTCAACCAACCATGGATAGAAAACAGTATTTGTATGGAAAACTGTATTTTTGATACATAGTTGGGAATTTGTGAATGCCAGGGGCTGGCCACATACATTGTTTCACACCATTTTATATTAGGGACCTAAGCATCCATGGATTTTGGTATCCACAGGGAGTCCTAGAACCAAATCCCCACGGATACAGAGGAATAGATGAGGTTCTGGGGTAGTCAAGGTTATATATGGATTTTTTACTATGTGGGGGATCAGCACCCCTATGTTGTTCAGGGGTCAGCAGTTTATACAAATATCAAATTATTGTTTTGTGTACCTGAAAGTAATATAATGCTGTATGTCAATTATATCTCAATATTTTAAGTTGGGAATAAACAGAAACCTCAAGTATATTTTGCTCAAATTACTTTTGGTAGTAAGTGGGGCACAAATTATCTATCTATCCACTCAACACACATATATTAAATACCTTTGGTGTACCAGGCCCCAGTCCAGGTGATAAGGGTCTCAAGACCCATAAGGACCTCCCAGCACGGTCAGTTGCAGTGGAAGAACACAAATATCTGAACACGAAATTACAGTAGAGTGACAAGTTACTCAGATTTGTCATTTCTTTGCCTTGTTTGGTCATTTGGGGTTTGAGTTGGGACTAGGCTTCCCAGAATAGACTCCTTCAAAATAAAATTTACCTTTTATTTAATCTGCATAAGAACTTCTAGGCATTTATTTGAAAAAATAAGCATTATTGAATGATGTATTTTGGAATCTTTCCTATTAAAAAATCATGTTCCTTTTTTATTGTACATTAACATAATTCTTAAAAAAAAATTAACAGCCATCCTTTTT
Source organism: Phyllostomus discolor (assembly GCF_004126475.2). Classification (NCBI taxonomy): domain Eukaryota; kingdom Metazoa; phylum Chordata; class Mammalia; order Chiroptera; family Phyllostomidae; genus Phyllostomus; species Phyllostomus discolor. Next base: position 40,137,492 of record NC_040911.2, on the reverse strand, counting down.
CCTTTCTTTTAGTACTAGCATCTTCATTATAATGGATTGTGATGTAATAACATGAGCAGATTTTTGGACAATTCTCAAAGGCAAAGGATACTTCCTTCTGATTGCATCACCTGCTTACCAGATTGAAAAAAGGCACTGAAAACGAATTACTGAAAACATTGACAGCTATTGTTTCTCACCATCTGCCATTACTCAAGGACTTTGGAACTAAAATGTTCCTCTAGTACGACATACTGATTTTCAGTATGCAAATGGACTGAATCACATAGATTTTTCAGCCAGTAACTGTACAGTTATGCAAATCATATCTTCCAAAGTATGGAATGCTCCAATCATAAAAAGATTATCATTGGTTATCAAGCTTTAGGAAGAACTTAAAAATATACTGTGTAAACAGTACCTTACATTTCTAAAATCCCAAATGTAGGAAAAATATGCAGACATAGAGATATATAGGCCAACTCTTAATAATATGAAATATACTTAAAGAGCTTTTAAAACTGTATTTTTGTAAAAAATATTTGCCTTTTTACAATTTTTTCCTTTTTTTTTTTTTGTCATTTTACCAATTAAACATGGAGCCAAAGGAAACAATATGGTACTAATAAAAACTCATAGGATTTGTCAGATTTAACTTTACCCAATGGCAAAGAATTTTTTTAGTTGTGGTTTTTTAAAAATAATTAAATATGTATGTGTACGTATATATTTTTTAATGCATCATTTCCTCAGAGGAGCCAATCATGTGAAATGTCTAGAAATGTCCTTAAGGTTTTGCCAGTGTAGGTCAAGCCTGAGCATATCCATGGCTCAGTCAAGTGGGCTGTGCATTGAGCCCGTCACCAACTGACACCCTTGCTGTGTGCCTGGCAGGCCCAGAGTTTAACTCAGGATGTGCGTCTTCTTCGTTTTGGTGGAGCCAACGGTTGGTGGAAAGGCATCTGTTGGGAAAAGTGGAGCACTTGAATCTGGCTATCTAGAAGACCCTGTTTTATGGGCGAGGTATTGGACCCATACCAGAGCTGATACTGTCAGGAAAGTATGGTGTCACATCAGCCAAAGGCAGAGATGCTAGAAAGATGGGGACAACTATGTGCTACCTGGAAAGTTTGTTTACTTAAGTCAGGTTCTAAAAAAACATAATTCCAAGGCATATGCATGACAAAATGCAAGAATAAACTTTTGGCCATTTTGTTGAACTCTTGCAAAGAACCTTTCCTCTGAGCCTCTTTTACTCCTTGATTGCCACGGAAAAGTCTAACATGAACTGTGCTAAAAAAAAAAAAAGTACTAGATATAACTGATGCACAAAGGTAAGATTTCCATCCAACAGATTCCTTGTCCTCCCCTCCCAAGCTCCCCAGGCAGTGCTGCTACCCATTCCAAATACACCGGTAAAAGAATAAAGACAGTTTGACTTTTATACCTGCAGCTGTGTGGACTGTGTTGTCTTGCTCCTGGTCAACATTGGGGCCATCTCTGCAGCTCAGGAACGGCCATCCGCTCAGCACCTTTATGCCCTGCCATCCTGTCCACGTGGCCTGGTCAGGCGGTAGAACCAACTATCATGCGGGCCCTGCAACACAGAGCAGGCACTGGACTCTGGTAGCTCTTCAGGCCCAAAACCTTTTATAGACTAAACTCAATCCTCTTTTTCATCCTCCCCCTAATTTTTTAAGGCTTGTTCAGAAGCAACTTGAAATTAAATGTCTGATGCCATCATCAGAGAAGAATAGTGCTAGCTCCCGCAACTGAGATTCAGGTGCCTCTCGCAGCCCAGATAATAACTTATCAAGTGCTTATCATTTCTGTCAGGCACTGTAGGGAGGACTTCAGTCACATGATCTCAGGTCATCCTCCCAGCAGCCCTATGAAGTAGGACTTACTACACTTTCCATTTTATAGAGAAAGGAGCAGCTCAAGGAGGTGATGTGATTTGCTGGGTCACATCATCACCAAGGGTTCAGAATTGAGCTTTGAAAACATCCTGCTTTTCTTCAACTACCAGGGTCCTTCTTAATAGCTCACTGAATAAAAAACTACATGAATCACATATTACAAGATCCCTCATGTACTCCTTTGTATATTTAGCTATTTACACACCAAGTTTCTATTCACCCACTCACAACTGATACTCTTTTGGAAGGAAAGTTTTGGTAAATTCTCCTTTGGTAAATATGATGAGGTTTCCAGGCATCTGACTTGCTACATGCTATGGGCTGATGGAAACTATTTTTCTTTTGAAATGGCTCTTGAAAGAATGAGTGCTCAACCAGAGGAGAGAAACCTCTTTGATAATGTTCACCAACTCTCCCCCATCCTTCCAAATTTGTAGTAGTTAGAATTTAAGCTAAAGCAGATGACGAATAATAAGAGCCACTCACATTTAAAAAAACCCAACAGATGTTTAAGGAAGTGGAAAGCTATCAGGTACAGATACCAAGCATGTGTATTTTGCCTCAGATTACAAACCTGATCTCTATTTAAAAAGCAGTGAGCTCATTTATGACTCACACAACATTAGTTTAAATATATTTACTACTTTCACATACATTATCTCTTCCAATCTTGGTGCAAAACCTACAGTCGTTAACTCCAGAAATGAGCAAACAGAGGCTAATTCGAAGACTTGGCTGTTCACTTTGCTGTCACAGTCCTTTTCAAAAATTCAAATCCAATCAGGTTCCTCATTCTTACATCCGTAAATCCAAGTCCATCCTGCCCCTCACCTGCAGCTCACAATCTTCCAAAGGGTCTGAGTTGCCTACGGGACATCCATGCAAGGGCCATACAGCCCTTGGTGACCAGGTCCCAGCCACACCTCCCACCTTCCCTCTAGCTGCAACTCCACCTGCCCTCACCCACCACACACCAGAACAGCCTGCACTTTCCTCCATACTCTTTCCTACCCCTTCCTCTACCTGGATTTCCTTTCCTACTTTTTTTTTTTTACCTGGAATGTACCTCCTTTAAGACTGAGTTCAAGCATCACTTCTTGTCTGAATCATTTCCCAACAAACGCACCCTGAAGGTAGAGCTGGTCCCTCCTTCCAGGTCAAACGCTATGCACAAGTGCTCTGGGTATCATGGAAGAAAACTCTTCACTGCCTAGATAATCTACAGGTTATTTAAGAAGCCTAAAAATCACTGAATCAAGAAGAGAGAAAGATGAATGTAGCCAATTATGAAATCTTAAAAAGAACTGAAGATTGAGAAAAGCCAAACAGGAGAAGTGAAGGAGTTCATGTTGATAGCTGGTTATTATGTATCCACTATATTTAATGTATGTATTATAGTATACATATTATTCCATCAAAATGTTTGGAAGATTAAGTAAAAAAATCAGATGGTAAAACAGATTCATTCTATTTACCAATATATGGCCAAGTTAGGGAAAAGCTCTAGAAACTTTCTCAACGGCAGCGGGATGAAGTACCTCTTTTCTTACGGTTATGCTCAACAGTTTTAGAAGTACAGGTGAACCTTTTTCAATCTTTTTTAACAAGATGTTTCTTTGTACAATAGCAACATTTTCCTGGGAAGAATCACTTAATGGCATGGCATCATATTTATTTTATAAATCATGAAGCAGATGTTAAAAAGTTTTTGTACCACCTGTTCATCCTTTTCCTCCCCCTATACATCCTTGTTCAAATAAGTACATAGCATGCCTGGGTTACACCATGTAGGCAAAAGTCCAGAGAAAAACGAGCTTTGGAATACCAACATTAATTCACCAGAGGCAGAGCCTTTGGTTTTCAAATTTTTCAGTGAATGAGGCTGTGAATGAACTGTCTCAGTCCAGCCCTGCTGCCAGGGCCAGGATTGTGTCCCAGTCTCCAGCCTTCCTCTGAGGACTTATTAGCCCTGAGTGTGCAAAGCAGGGATACCCCATGCAACCTGGGCAAGAGACAGCTGTCAGGGAGACTTCTGCCAGCAGCTCATCCAGACAGGTCCTTAAGTGGGCTTAACCAAAGGGTCTCCATTTAGTCCTCTCGGCAGGAATGGAGAATTGCCCTTTGGCCAGTTTTCCAAACCTTGGTGCCAGAGTATGCTGTATTCTTTAAGCATTGCTCATTGTCGTGACACACAAAATCATGCCTGGTAGCTGCAGGGAATTATACAATTCTTAAAATCAATTATTGTGTCCTGGAGCAAAGGAACTAGGCCAGGCCCCATGTAAATAAGCACGAAGTGCTGACTCTGTAGTAGCTATGAGAGCACCTACTATGGGTTAGGAACATGACATAAACTATCTCCAATCCCTGTGTAAAGAAAGTGAAAGCCAGACAGGTTAAGTAATTTTCCCAAAAGCTGAGATTTGAGCCCATGGTCACTGAGCCCCTCCCCTGCCAGGCTGTCTCTTACACTCCAGCAGTGACCTTCCTGTCAGCCTGGGCTTTTTGTGCTATATTTTGTTCTTTGCCACAAGAAGTCAGTCAAGCCCCCGAGATCACCTCTCTCCTACAGAATCAGGGAGTTAATGGACCAATCCCAATTTGCACACTAGATAAAATTACTAGACTAAACCCTTTGTTGTCAAAGAGCAAACAGGCCAAAGTCAACCTGGCGCCCAACACCATGAAAGTCCAGGGGAATCTAGTTTGCAGAAACCACCCAAGATTCTAGAGATGCTGCACCTCTCACAGAGTTCTCTTAATTGGTGTCAAATAAGAGATGGGCTTTGGAGCCAACCAGCCCAGGTTTGAATCCTGTTCTCTACTTCCTACATGTGAGACACACTCAACAAGAAGCAAATACCTCTCTCCTCTCAACTTCTTTTCCCACCAGGCCCTCTGCTCACATACAGATCCAGCCTCAATCTTGCTTGTTCTGATATGATTAGGGAGCATCTGCATTGACAAATGGCTCACTAATAATGTTTCCTTTCAAAGTATCAGATGGGGGTGACATTGCAAAAACTAAAATTGGGATATTTCTTCTCCCTTAGACCAAGTAAATACTGAAAAAATTAATTTATACCTCTTTGTGTTATCCCTTCTATTAGGTATCAGAGTAGAGGTGCCTATCAATTTGTACTAATTATAGATTTGGCTTCCGAAATAAAGACTCCAAATAGTGGCAGCGTAAATAAGGTGGAGGCATCTTTCCCCAGCACCTACTATGTGCATTAACACCTCAGGGAGCCACCCTCCTAGTGTCTCCTTGCTCTGCCATCCAGAATCATCCTCTTTCACAAGAGGGCTCAGCAGCACACCCATAATCCAGGAAGCAGGCATGAGAGAGGTGGAGAAGAAATGAATCACTTTAAGATTAGAAACTGCATACATCACTTCCATTCACATCTCTTTAGCCAGAACTTAGTCAAATAAGTACAGGGAAGGCTAGGAAATGTAGTCTTTGTTTGGGAAATAAAGTCACATGCCATTCTATTAAGACAAAAGGATGGGAGCCTGGGTTTGGGTGGGAGGGAGTATAAATAGTAGCTGTACATCCAAAGTTGCCAATACTACCCCCCTTCCTATACAACATATCTTCCACCTTGCTGTCCTATGGAGACTGGTGGACTGAATTACTGGTTCCAATTTTTTATACATCACTGTACCCACCTCTTTGTCATGTGACATGGCAATTCCCTCATCTCCCTAGGAGGCATGCACCTTTCTGTCCCTTGACTTGGGTTCAGCTGTATGATTTGTTTTGGCTGGTATTGGTGGATGTGACATGACCAAGTGCTAGGGTACCAGGGTTTGCCCTCTTGCACATCTGCTGTCACCTTTGAGGAGGGCTTCCCCTAGATAGCTGCTGTTCCTGTGGCCTGGGCTCTAGAATGAACAAACATGGGGCAAAGCTACCCCAGCTGAGACAGACCTGGGGCAAGAAGCAGAGCCAGCACAGCTTTCGGAGCCTGCCGCAGAGCTGCCCAGCAAAGTCCACTGAGATAAGCCAACCCATAGACCTGTGAAGATAAGTGCTTAATGCTATTTGTGTTCCATTGGGATTTGTGGTTATTACACAGCATTAGTGGAGCAACACCTAACTGATACAGGTCCTTGAGCTTTAACCTATGCTGTTTTTCTATTTGTCCCTTCAGATCCCTTCAACACAGTTCTCTGAGCTATGGGAGGTATATCTTTATGGGCTCCCTTAGCCTCTGGCTTCCACCTGGGTTGGACCATGAGAGGCATTAGCAGGAGAGAGGAGGTGAAGTAGGGATATTTATTTCCCCGGCTTCCTCTCTGAAGGTCACCAGAGATGGGTTGCACACCTCTCCCAAAGACCACATCTCTGTCAGGTGGTCCAGCTCTCTCTCTGGGTCCAAGGGTGGAAACTTCATCTTATCCCTAGTAATGGCTAGCAGCTGTCACTAGTGCCAAGATTCTGCACTGTCCTTTTTTGTTTTCTCTGAGCCCTGCTTACATCTTTGTCAAATGCCCCTTCATTTTTCCCCAATTACCCACTTTGAGGGTGCCATCTTTTTCTGGTTGGATCCTGCCTAAACCCCACCTCCACCTCCAAGGCCTTTGCTCATCCTATACCTTAGCCTCTACCCTGCCATGAAGTGTATCCTCCTTTTCATGGGTCCAAATGTGCTCCCTTCCAAGGCAAACCCCTTTCAAGATACTTCCTTCAAAGTCTCTAGGCCCCAGAGAGGCCTCCCTTCCCTTGATTCCCCCAAGATCTACCACCTGTACCACATCACCAACACTTTGTTTCATACAAGAACACAGCAGTCTGTAAATTGTTCTCTGGGGGTCCCAGGACTCCTGTGAAGCTGCCACAGTGGTTGAAAGGAGAGCAGGTGGGACTCCAGATCATTATCCATATGGCTACATATTTATCTCATATATGAGGTATCATTTGAGGTTCTTTTTTTTAAGTTTGAAAACTTCGATGCAGTACAATAGCCTTAAATTTTTATGCATATAGACCTTATCCACCCCAAATGAGCAAGATGAATTTAAATGTCTCCAAAATCAAAGGATTGATTTGTGTTCTCCCTTTGTTTGAGGGGCAGATGAATGATGGACAGATGGAAGGATGGATGGATGGATGGATGGATGGAGGAATGGATGGCGGAATGGATGGAAGGATGAATAGATGCATGAATGAAAGGGCCCCCCATCATAAATAATCTCTCCTCAAGTTCTGCCTTTTCTTCAGGAACTGTAGGAATATGTCTTTTCGCTCCCACATAAATCCCACTGGAAGCATCTCTCCTGGAATTTCAACCAAACTCCAACAGGCCCACTAAAGGCCAGAAGGGATGTGGGAGCGGCTGTGCAGACTTAGCCGCGCTGGACAGCTCCAGACCCCACTGCTGAGACCTGACGGGAGAGGGGCACAGATGAGTAGCACAGAAGCCTGATGCTGTGGGAAATGCTGTTCAAATACACCAAAAGCGAGAAAGAGTCCCCATTGAACTTGCAAACCTGTTTTTAAAAATCTATAATCCTTCCCCCAACAAAGATTTCCTAGCTCCAACCTTCCACCATGATGTTCATAAATAGTAAAATAAATAATAATTTTTCGCTTGCCTAATCAGCATATACAATGGTTATATGTGCTGTAGCACTCACATTACCTTGTTTTTGATGGTACAAATAGTTATGTTTCTACATAACTATTTGCTATGCACCCCTTTAGACAATACCATGTTAAAAGAAGCTCTTTTTTTCTCCAAAGGTATAATTTAGGGCCCATTTTATAAAATAGTCTGGGTTTGAGGTCCTATAAAATGCCACTTACTTTATCCTCTGCAAAATGATAATAATTTTACACTGGAACTTCCCCTATTTTGACCCTATACCTAAAACTTGACTGGGTAAAATGTACCAAGAGTCCTGAATCAGTAGGCACAAGAAATGATGACCAGCACCCTCATACAGACCCTTGCATTCCTTAAAAAGGAAAAAAACACCTAGAAAAACTGATTGATAGGTGAGAAGGAAGGAAGGAAGGAAAGAAGAGATAGGTACATAGATAATATATAGAATGGAAGACAGAGATTGAAAATCAGCTAGGAGAAAGCTGTTACTTTTTTTTTTAACCCAGAGTCCATTTGAAGGAGTTTTTTACATGGGAAAAGTACTGCCCTTAAAAGTCCACCCAAGTCCTCCACCAACCCTCAACACTCACTTTTAAACTCTGTAGCTATAATGTTTAGAAATTATAGAGCCCCAGAAATTACTTTTTCCTGTTTTCATTTTCCATTGCAGGCAAGAAGATCATGTGTGTTGCATTTTTCACAGTCGGTGGTACGATTTGGCATCTTGGTCAACTTGCCCTGGCATTTGGGATTGCAGCTTTTCTCCTCCTGTGGGGACATTTCCCTCCCTTGGCAATTCAGGTCAAGAATGTGCACCCTGGGACAATGGGCACTTAGTAAGACCAGAGGTGGGGGAGCCAGGAACCCAGAATGTTATCCAAACAAAGGTTGGAAAGGAACTTCCCCAGGAATAGATCTGCCAGGGGCAGGCTGGTCCCCTCAACTTGAAACCCCTACAGGAAGACACCTGGCACCAGTGAAAAGCAGGCAAGGTTGATCTTCTGAATGAACATGTGAATGAACTTTGGGGTCTTACTTGGCCTTCCTGGTCTAGCCCCTTGTTATTTTTGAAAAGTAATCTTATACTTAGTGTTTGAGATTATGTTAAGAAAATACCACTTCTCATAAGAAAATAAACCAACCCTCAAGATTAGCACTTGAAGGATAATGTTCTGGACCACACAACCTAATATGTCCCCTGAGCTTCATTCTCCTGGGGCCCCTACTGATTCTGTAATAGGGTACAGGGTGAGGGGTGCCCTGGGAAAAATAGGAGGAAAAAAACACAAGCTTTGGTTGGGGGATGGGGGAGAGGATGGTAGGGCTTAAGATACTTTTCATAGCAAAGGCTAGTTTAATAGCTGTGCTGCCACTTCAGGACAAGGTGGGCGTGACTTGAAGGGTGTATCCTGACTCATGAGATAGCCAGGGGAAGCAGGTTCTCTACCCACCCATCCCCCTACCCCCACACCCCCACCATCACCAAGCCACTCTTGCCCTGACTTGGGATGGCAGCTGAATGAATGTAAATTATACAGGAGAACTGGCAAATGTCGCTCGTTGTGGGTCCAGTCAGAGACTGAAGTCACATAGGAAGTTCCAGGTCAGGATTTAAAACTAAGTATAGGCAGCCATGAGAGAGTTTGGCCATATGGCTTAGAAGGGAGTAGAAGAGCCAGGAGAGGGCTATGATGCAGCTGGTAATGAAGGCAGATTTCGGCAGGCTGCTGGTAGTGAGACAGGAGCCATTAGGGCTGTAGGACCTGGTCTGCCATGGGCTGGTAAGAAGGCAGACAGGCTGCTTTGATTGTGCTGACTCTAGCGGACTCCAAAGCCATCAAGGACCCTTCCTTGCAAGACTCAGACCTGCTGCCTTGCAGATTCGGACTTTACCTGTACTCTTGGGACATGTGCCTCCCTGGACTTCACCATGATCCAATAGAACACAGGACATGCTTTCCTGGACTATTACATGGAGGCTGATGACAACATACCCCAGATCCTGAAGGAGAGAGCTGCTGTGTGAGGATGATGACTTTGGTACCTTCCAGAGAACTATTTGTGCAGCCAGCTTAAAATAAGAATATGGGGAACTATCAGGCTTGCTTTTGGCTTGTAGCCTTTTGGGGAACAAAGAAAGTGCTGGATCTCATGGGGAAGGAGGGCTCCGAGCATAAGTGCTCTGAGCACCCCCAAGTTGGAATATTATAAATAAAGACCTGCTCCTTCCAATATTGATTGGTGGGTCATGCACCAAGGTGCCAGGTGAACAGGCCCCCATCTGCTTGGTGACAATCCCTGCTGTTACCACAGAGAAAAAGGAACACTGCTCCTTCCACACTCACACCCAGTATGGACCAGATGCTTTCCTTTCATTCCCCATGTCAGAAGGTCTGAAGAAAGCTTTACACTGAAGACTAGGGTACAACAAAAGACAAATAGTGGCAGGGAGCGTCCAGTCCCTACATGACTAGGGAAGATTCTAGGGAAAAGAGGTCTCATCTGGACTACTACTCCTTTCCTGGCTCCAGGTTGCTACCAGACATCACCTTTAAAGCCCTCCATCAAGGAGCACCTCTTGGCATCCAGCCTCCTGAAGTGCCCCTCTCCTGCCTGCAGAGGTCCCTGGGTCCATGCTGAGACACCTGTCATTAACACAAAGACAGACTGCAGGCAAGATTCCAACCTCTCCCTTCAGGGGTCTGCACCATAACTAAATCTAATGAAACCCCAAGGCCATTAATATGAGAACAGAGGCAGGGTAGGGGGGGAGATGGTAAACTTCAGTAAAAAGTCTGGGAAAGTAATACTTCACCCAAAGAAGCATATCTCCAAAGGTGGACTCGGTTATTGTGGGGAGTAATTTGAGGATAAAAAATAAAAAATGACGCAACATTATATACAGACCATATTTTGCCCATATCTTTACTGATATTACTTTTTTAGAGCAGTTTTAAATTTACAGGAAAAATTACCAGAAAGTACAGTGAGTTCCCACCTATCCCCTCTCCCCCACTTTTCCCCACACAGTTTCCCTTATTATTCACATTTTGTATTGATGTGGTACCTTTCTTACAGTTGATGAACCCATATAGATAACATTATTATTAACTAATACCCATAGTTTACTTTAGGGTTCCCCCTCTGCGGTACAGTCTTTGAATTTTGACAAATACACCACGACTGGATCATACAGAACAGAATTGTTTCACTGCCTTAAAAATCCCCTATATTCCACCTACAAGTAGACCATGTTTGATGAACAAAACATCAGAATAAGAGTTCTGACAAAGTATTCTGCTAAAATTGTGAATATGTATTTTAAAGCTTTTTCATTTAATTTATTGGTTTTTGCCCCACTGTTTTTAGAGAGAGAGGATGGAGAAGAGAGAAAGAGTGCCCAGACAAAAGATTGCATCCACAACCTATGCATGTGTCCTGACCAGGAATCAAACCCACAACCTTTCAGTTATGGAATGACACTCCAACCAGCAGAGCCCAAAGTTGTCCAGGCCTTTTAAACACTTTAAAAGATTTCCCCCCACCCAATCACATTTGGTAAATTTAATTTGCTCTTCATTGGTGAGACTGACATGACACAAAAACTCTGACTCTCAAGCAAAGCCCAGGCCCACACGGTTGCTCCACGACCCATCCCCACTCTTAAAGCCAGCCCGTGGGAGGGTCCAGCTAGCATCTCATGCATGTCTTGGAGAGAAGGGGAGAGAAGGGCAGGCAGGGGATAGAAAAGGCCCTAAAGCAGAGCTGAAACACAAGCAACCAGCCTCCTATTTCTCCCCTTTCATTGCTCCTCTCCTTAAGCCAGACAGACCTCCAGAATCTTACCAGTAGAAATAAAGAATATAGTCAATAATCTTGTGATAAGTTTGCACAGTGACAGATGATTACCAGAATTAATGAGGTATAAAAAATGTCAAATTACTATAATGTACACATTGTAAGATAGAAAAAGTGTCAAATCACTATAATGTACACTTGAAGCCAATATTAATATAATACATATTGTATACCAACTATACCAAAATAAAAAATTAAATTAAAAAAATCCAAAACCACCCTGGCCAAGTGGCTCAGTTGGTGGGAGCATCCTCCCATACACCAAAAGGTTGTGGGTTTGATTCCCCATCAGGGCACATACACGGGTTGCAAGTTCAATCCCCAGTGGAGTGCATACCGGATGGGGTGCAGGCATCAAGTGATGTTTCTCACATTGAAGTTTCTCTCTCTCTTCCATTCTCTCTAAAATCAGTTAAAAATAACATTAAATTACAAGCTTTTAAATTTTAAAAAATTAAAAAATACAAAACCATAAAAATAAAACAATAACCTGGGAAGTGATTTTTATCAACATTTTGCTATTTCCTGATTAAATCCCAAGCAAGCTATCAGGCTTAAAGAGATTCCAGATTGTGATCAAAAGCACCCCCCACCTCTCTGATGAATCCCACAACCGTATTAATTTGATCGTGAAATATATGGGCATGAAACTGGAATTCCCCAAAGCCAAGTCAGCTGTGCAGCTGTCATCTTGCTCCCTCCCTCTGGAAAAGGGATAAACAACCTTTTTCCTCATACTGGGCACTCCAGCAGGACAAGCAGGGAGGTAAAACGGCCCAAGGACTCTCAGACGGCCTTGCCAAACTCTTTTTAGAATTGCACTCAGTCTAAGGGGCTTCATGCAAATTTGATTCTTCTCAGAGGAGGTTAGACATCCCTTGCAGCCTGATGGTCTCTCAGCCTCACCTGGCTCCCTCTCCATTTTCGACAGGCATTTTTCCTCTAATATAATAGCTGAAGTCTCAGGCAGTCCTGGGGAAAAAAGCAGAGGAACAAACTGGGATCAATACCAAGTGGTCTGGGGTCCACAAAGGGGCAAGACATCCAGAATTTCAATATCGTTGGCAGGCTTTTCCAGGGAGAATATTCTTTAGCCACACTTCCACCCAATGGAATTGATCCCTCCTTACAAATTCTGCCTCAAATGTTATGTCTTCAAGAAGACCTCAACCAGAAACCATTTTTAAACTCTCTCATGCTCCTTTATTTGTCTCTTAAGGCAATGATCTTCCACCATGTGTTAAGAATTACCTGAATATGTCTACCCCACCACCCACAAGGTGGCAGGAGCTAGGACTTCCCATTTCTATTGCCACCTGCCACCATGCCTTGTACATAGAAGTCATTCGATACACAGGATTTAAATTGAATTAAGACACAAACATGGGAGGAGGGGGAAGTGGGAGTTACTAATCAAAGGGCATAAAGTTTTACTTAGACGAGATGAAGTAAATTCTAGGCATCTGCTAAATAACATTGTGCTGATAGTCAACCATACTGTATTGTGCACTTTAAAAATGTTAAGAGGTGGTGATGGGTGGTAACTAAACTTATTATGGTAATCAACTTGTAATATATACATTTTTGTACGTCATTATTTTATACATGTAGCACTAATGCAATATTATGCCAATCATACCTCAATAAAAAATGTTGAGGGTAGATCTCATGTTAAGTGTCCTCCCCACAATAAAATTTAAATTTTTTAAAATAAATAAAAAGTTTAAGAAAGAACAAAATGAACAGAGTCCCAAACTGATCCTTATTTAATCTTAACTTAAGCTTTCATAATGTTTGTTTCTAGAAGAAATGAAACTAAGAGCCAAGAGTTTGTCACAACAGTGGAGGCCAGCTTTCCCCGCAGGCGGCTCTCCTCGCGGGCACCACCATTCTTTTCCTCAGGGCCACGTCCAGTATTCACAGAGGATGAGACCATAAAGCTGACTGAAACCGCTCAGGTGGAGAGAGGTGCATCAGTGAGGCCTGTGAGGGGACAGGTCTCTGTGAAGCCCTAAGCCTTAGAAACTTGGCTGTCTGTCACAAGGCATTGAGGAGGCAGTACAAAAAAAAGGAAAAAAAAAAAAGAATAAAATTTGTCTTCCTAGATGAAGGCAGCAGGCATCCTTCCAAGGGTAAGATAACAAAGGCTGCATGCTTAGCCCATGGCTAGGAAGGAACTGCAAACTGACACCACTTATTTTAAAAAGTTTTCAAAAAGTAAAAAGATAATAATTCATTTGTGGACGACAATTGTTAGCCTGTCTTCAGAGTGGATAGCCCTTTCACCTGTGGCTCTTCTCTTTTGTGGGTACTTCTCACTATGAGAGTTTGGGGGCACCCTCACGCCTTCACTCAAACCTCTTTGTCCACTCCAGCATCTTCTTTTTCCTATTTCCTTCAAATCAGTAGGAAATTCCTTCCCAATTCCTTCCTCCACCCAGGTATCTTATGTAATGTCAAGCACTATATATCCTTGCTGGTATTCTAGTCTTTAGAACCTTCTCTACTGGACACCTAGAATAAACTGCTATAAGGATGCACCACTCCTAGGGAGCTCTTCACAATGAGCAATACCTCAGTGGTGCATCTGGCCTCAGGATTAGGACTTGTAGGCCTGCAGCCTTGTGCTAGTGGATGGAGTCTGGTGTGGGTGGGACAAAGCACAGCCCTGTCGGATGTAACCCATGAACCCCTCATCTGAAAACCTCTCTTCATTCTTATCTTTCTGGGCTTCTCTGTGGCATTTGAAATTGCTGAAACTGAAAACTCCTTTCATCACCCCAGTGTTTGTTTCAGAGTCAGGCAGACCAGGAGGCTGACCCAGCTAGGAGCCCTCGCCCTCGGGCCTCTACTCTCTCCAATGTGGGGCCAGGCCGGCTGGTCAAGCTCTCAGGGCCTTGGTTTCTTCATAGGTGAGGATGCACTGATAGTATTTTGGAGATGCTATCCAAGATTTCTCCTCCTGATTCCTTGGCCCTTTCCCTCGCCTTCATCATTTAGACAAAGAAACAAACTGAATACTAAACTGATCTGTACCGATCTGATCTTAAGCTTTTATAATGTTTATTTCTTGGAAAAAATGAAAACAAAATCTGTTCTCCATACATGCTGTTCTTAGGGGGAAGACAAATATGCTGAAATCAAAGAAATAATTACTCACCCGTGAGTTTTAAAATTAGACTTTTTGGCGCCTAGAGCAGCAACAATATATCGAAAACAAAGCTTTTTTCCTGCAGCAGGCAGTGGGGGTTGAGTGACAATGTTGAACTAAGGTGCTAGGATCCTGGAGGATTCTCCAGAGTTTATACTGTGAGCTAAAAAAAAAAAAAAAAAAAAAAAAACAGGAAAAAAAGTAGGATACCATAAACCGATTTTTCTCCAATTAAAAAAGATAAGGATGAATTCAATGATTGTAGGACAGCAGGGCTATAGCCAACATTTAGGTCCCAAAGAAGTGTCCCCTAAATGAATCAAAAATCTTGGACAGAAAGGACAAGAGAAACCCCAGATAATCTTACGTTGTCTCCAGAACCAAAGAGACCATTGCCTGGCTTCCCAAGGAGTTAACTGAGAGAATTCAAGTCTTATGAAGAAGCCTCATGTCCAGCACGGTCCCAGCAGAGCAGCCTGACGATGGCTAAGGGAATTTCCTGGTCAGGTAATCCTCAGGGCAGCCTCACAGAACCATAAGCAAAGGTTCCTATGAGTCCCTGGACAAATAGGAAAGTGACTGAACATGAGCCATAGCCCCAAAGGAGCCAGGGTTTGGGACAAGAAGGAGGAATGTATGATCCTCAAAGACATGACACCAAACCACAAGGACCATGAAGACGAGAAAGGACAAACTTTTCAGAAAAATGCAGCAAGGACAGAGGCTGGCATCCACCTCTCTCCTCAGGACAGTATACAAGTCAATGCCCTAGAAACTTAGCTCACCCCTAGAGACAAGAAGTAAAGGTGAGGAGTGACATGTATTAATTGAGTTTAAAACTGTACTAGCTATGTTTAAGTCCAGAAGTAACTGAGTTACCTTGAGTTGACGAAATTAAACTTTCTGCTTTTTGTGGAAATTGGGATGTCCATGACTTCAGAATAAATGTATATAGATGGAAAACTGAACATTCTAACTACAAAATTTAAACTTGCCAAATGTAAAATGTGTGTGCTAATACCTCTCTCACAGAAGTATTGCCAGTCTTAAGTGAGTTCAGTACAAAAAGCACCAAGCACAGTGTCTGGATCATAAGACACAGGGCAAGATCTAGGTCCTTTCTCTCCCTGCAGTTTTCTCTTTCAATTCTCCAGTTCAGTTAAGGAAATAACAGGGTTTTGGCCATCCCAGACACTTAATAACATGGCCCAGGAGAGTGGGTGAGCAGTTGTATGGAGAGACAAAAGTGGTAGTTCTTATAGAAGCAGGGTTGGCTCCACCCATGGAGCAGATGGGATTCCACATAGAAAATGGGAAGTAGTTGTGCTTTTTAAAAGTCTGGGCTGATAAGTAACTCAACCCACAGGGGACTTTGTAGTCTGTGAGTCAAGACTCTCAGTAAATAACTGAATGTCCTCTCCAGCACTGTATTTGGAAGAGATTTCAGGAGGAAGGGAGCAGGGAGTGGTTTGTGTCTTTCCACATTTATTCTAGACAAGAAGTCAGCAAACTACAGCCTGTGGGCCGAATACTTCCCACTGTCTGTTTTCATAAATAAAGTTTTTTTTGGACAGCTGTGCTCATTGGTTTATGTGCTGTTTATGGCTGTTTTTGAACTGTAAGGGCAGAGTTGAATAGTTGTATAAGAGAACATATAGCCTGCAAAGCTGAATATATTTACATGTTCCTTTACAGAAGAAATGTGTCAAGCCCTGTACTAAAGAGTGACAACTTATCCTTCTAGAATGCTTAGAAAGCATTTCACACATTATAATTTCATTTATTTCAAACAAACATCTCAGTGGAGGAAGGTGGTTTATTAGTCATAGTATTACATTGCTATCATGTTTCCTATTTACAATATGAAGAAGCTGAGGCTCAAGGTGTTAATGGAGTTGGCACTGAGTAGCAGAAGGGTCTTCAAACCCAGCACTGCTTCCACCCCACTCCCCTACAATAGCAATGTCCTTAAATGTGACCAGATAGAAGTGTTAAGGGCACACAGAATCATCTTGAGGAGCTTTAGTAGCAAAGTAGTACTTTCAACAACCTCTTTGGTAAGAGTTCTCCAGCTATAGCACCACCTATCAGAAATGTTCCCCTGGGGTTACCCTTAGAACTGCTCACCCAGTCAAGGCCACATCAAGGTCCATGCCTGTGGAAATAAGGTTGATGGCCATGACTTTGAGGTCATGCAGCATGTCCCAATCCACAAAAGAAATATCTTACATCACCCCAGAGACATAAAAATAGCATATCAAGATATGGTTGTCAAAAGGTTAAAAATATAGTTCCTATAGATATATAGAGTAGGCACATGTTGTTAATGAAGAAACTAGCAGGATGGAAAAACTGGTTCAAAGAAGTATACAAGTCATGAATGTGTATATAGTCAGTAAAAATTTTAAAAAAGGTTGTTGGCATGAAATTTTGTAGCACCTTTATTCATAATTCCAAAAACTAGAAATAATCAAGATGTCCTTCAGTAAGTAAGTGGATAAATAAACTGTGGTACATCTTGCATGAATACTATTCAGCAACAAAAAGAAATGAGCTATCAAGCCACACAAAAAATGGAGGAAACTTAAATGCATATTACTAAGTAAAAGGCTACATATTCTATGATTCTAATTATACAACATTCTAAAGAAGGCAAAACTACAGAGACAGTAAAAAGATTGGTAGTTGCCAGGAAAAGGGAGAGAGGAGACAGATGAATAAGTGAAGGATAGAGGACTTTTCACTGTGCTTTAAAAAAATATCTTATTTATGTATTTTTAGAGAGAGGGGAAGGAAGGGAGAAAGAGAGGAGGAACATCAATGTAAGAAAGAAACATTGATCAGTTGCCTCCCACATGCCCCTAACCAGGGACTGGGCCCACAACCCAGGCATGTACCCTGACCAGGAATTGAACCGGCAACCTTGTGGTTCATAGGCCAGCACTCAATCCACAGAACCACACCAGCCAGGGCAGATAGAGGATTTGTGGGACAGTAAAACTCTTTGAAACTGTAATGGTAAATACATGTCATGATACATTTGTCAAAACCCATAGAACATTATAGCTAAGAGTGAACCACAATGTCTGCAATATTTTAAAAAATCATCTAGGAGGTTGGTGGATCCCAGGAAGTAAGCCAGACCATGACATGAGAATCTGTATTACACAGGCTATGGAACAACCTCACTGAAGGGGGAAGGGGAAAGGGTGCTGACCTAAGCAGCTCTGGCAATGAGTGGAGTCTGCATGACTGAAGGTAAAAGAAGTCAGACATAAGCACTGTACTCTAGCAGACAATGTGGTTTCCCATCAGGGCACAGATCAACAATTTTGATACTGTTCTACATATATCCTGGAACTGAATAGTAATTAAGTGGATGGTGGCTGGTGGAAGACACACTTTTCACTCTTGAAGTGATAATTTATAGGTAATCAAGAGGAGGCGACTAGAAAGATCCATATGGTTAGAGTTGGAGATATCAGTAAGAACTCATGTTTATCTTGATGAAGGTACAGAAGGTCACATATAGAACCACTCATAGACATGTGCGCACACACACAGGAGTTCATATACACACTGTATTTCTGTGCTGTCTGCTGAGTGGGCCTAAAAGAAACACCCAACTAGAAACAAGTACAGCTAGCATCTAGTGTCCTTGAGTCCATGTAAACATGATATAAATAAATGATTGAATTAATTAACAGGTGGGGGAAGAGAGATAAATCTCCCATGAAGAATTCCAAGTAAGTTATGTGGATCCTCTGCCCCTGAGGAGGGGAAGCAAAACTCCTTAGGTATGGACTGCACACAGCAAAGAGAACAGAGTGGAAAGGGAGAAGAAAATGTAGGTTTACAGTGGAGAAAGCTGACAAATGCTGCCAGGTGATCAAGGCCAACATTGTCATAAATCACATTGCTACACTGTACCTTCTCGATATGACGCAGTGAAAATAGGACCTCACTTTGTGGTCTTTCTCCAAAATGTCCATAACGTCAGTCTAACCATGCAGAAAACATCGGACACACTCCTCTACACGGACACCTACAAAATCTGACCACTACTCCTCAAACCTCTCAAGGTCACCAAAAACAAAAAAAAACCTGCCACAGCCAAGAGGAGCATAAGAGACCTGACCATTACATGTAATACGGTATTATTCTGGAAGGAATCCTGGGACAGAATAAGGACATTAGGTCACAACTAAAGGGATCTGAGTAAAATATGAACTTTGGTTATTAGTAATGTATCAATATTGGTTCACTCATGATAAAACATGTACCATATTAACATAAGATGTAAAAAATAAGGGAATCCTCCATACAATGTTCTCAACTTTTCTATAAATGTAAAGCTATTCTGAAAAACAAAGTATTAAAAAAATAAAAATTGCTAAATTAGATATATAACTATACTACAGAGCAATAGGGTCTTAAACTTTGGAGTTATCTCTCCACCAGACAGAAATCATCTGCCCCTCTGCTGGACAAGAATAATTAGCAGCTTATCAATTATCTTCATTAACATCTAACTTGACAGAGTGTAAGCCATAATCAACATAAGTTGTCAAAGTTTCATTCCCTGAGAGGTTGGCCATTAGAAGGGCTTGCTGGCCTCAATGTGCCAAGATGACATTTGCATGGATATATAGTCATCCTTTCATCTAATTTAGAAGTTTTGGATAATTTTATCTTAACAGACATGGCCTGTAACTCTTACACTGTTTTCTTCACAGAAATCATCATTACTGGATAGATCTATGATTCTTAACTTAGGTCACACATAAGGCTGTGACATCTTACAAACACACTGCTAACGTGCCACCAAATACTGATCAATACATAAATTTTATTTTTGGCACAACTAAAACACAGTTACAGAGATGTTCAAAAGATGAAGCACAAGGTGAGAAGGTTATAATAACAAAATAGAGCTATGTGCAACTTACTGTAAGGGAGTCAGATGTTATCAATTGCCAATACTAAAGGCAATTTTATGCTAATTTAAACAAGTGAATGAAAGGCCAAGGCAGTGGTAAGTTCTTCTCAAACAAAATATGGGCCTAAAAAGCTGTTCAGTGAATAAGGCAATTACCATACATGCTTTCATGGATACCATAAAAAAAGTGTTAAACCATAAAAAATAAATTGTCACATGACAATTTATTGCTTACTTTTTTAACTGTAGTTTTGAATATTTTAATCTCTTCAAATATGCCACAAATATTCTAGCATACAAGAATGGGCCAGAAACTTGAGTTGAAAGTCATTGAGCCAGACTGTCAAAATGTCAAAACTAAGAGAAAGCAAAAAAGATGGGACCAGAGTGAAAGACTGATAGATTTCTGACCCCATCTGCAAATCCTCTGACTTCAAGATTAGGCACTAGACTGGAGGCGGGGGGGGGGGGGGGGGGGGGGGGGGGGGGGGGGGGGCGGGGCGGGGGGGGTACTTCTGGGCCCATCCAGGCCTATGATTACATTTCAATAAGATGGCTCATATGTCAAAGAATTCATCTCCCACCAGCTGATCCCAAGAGAGAGAAAAGAAGGGGTAGAGGGAAGCCATTTTTTTTAAATCTAGCTGAGCCTTAGACCACTGTCAACACTGTAATTATATTGCCCTTGCTGTTTATTTTGGTAATAATCGGGAAAAGGTACATGGGATAATTTAAAAACTAAATTCACTCAGTCACTTACAAAAATATTCAACTGGCTTATGTTTGGAGCAATAAAGTGTGAAAGTCACACAGCATTCAAATTGTAGCCATGTGTGACTTGGCTTTTTTATTTGAAGGAAAGAAAATGGTTAAGCCTTAAGCGATTGTATTTCTCTCTGTCGCTCTGACTCTGAGGGAATAATGAGTTCCTGCTGGTGACACAGTGGCTTGGGGAGGCAAGCACAGAGGTGGTTTGGTGCACTTCCAAAGCTGTGTGTGTGCCTTTTCCATGAGACCCTGGTTCTGTGGGAGGGACAGTTATTGAACATTGCTGAAACAGGGGCTGGGAGTGCCACGTGTTAATGTACAGTCTTCCCCCTGAGATCCCTAAACCCTTCTCAAACATGAATTAACCTGAGCAACTTTACTACAGAGCACAGGGCACAGCTCTACATTCATATATTCATCAAAGATTCATATAGTCAACCACAAAGGGCCTCGCTACTATGTTCTAGATCCTACACCAGCTGCTGGGGATCTTTTTCGAGTTCCTTGGAAAGCAGATCCCAAGATAAAGAGAGATTTCATCTCTCTCCTCTACCACCCTTTCTAGATTTTACTCACCCTTGGCCAATCCAGGTAGCCTAGGCTGCCTGCCTGATGGACTGATCCAGAACCTCAGCCCTGAGTCCTTAGCTGCTTGGCCTCGTAAGTCATAGGTTTTAAAGTTGCCCATTTACCATTATCCCTGGCATGGAAGCACCAAGAGATGGTAAGAGGCACCCAAGTGAGTCCTCTGGGCTCCCTTCAACTCCTCCATGCTTTCATTATACAGAGCAACTCTACTCCTCTTGGCTATTATGGTCAATTTTGCCCACCAGTGCAGTAATTCTTTTCTTTGCCGGTTCCTTCACTGACATGAAAAGCCTAAAATGCCCTGACAGTAGTCACAGCTTCAAGTTCAATGTCTGCCTGGTGTTTCCCTTGTGGGAACCAGGACCTTTAGTATGACAGAGCCTAAAGCTGCAAGCTTGAGAAGCAGTGATGGTGAGAGGATCCACACCAACTTCTACTTCTACCCCTTGGTTCCTGTGCCTGTAAATTCTAATTATTAGAAACATAGCAACATTGCCACTGATTCAGTGCATATACTGCACACTGGAGGACAGCGCCCTAACAGTAAAGGTTATTGTCCCAAGGCTAACACTCCACTGAGCCTTTAATGGTCTGTCCACTGTCCCCTTAGACTACCTACTTTTAGTTGATCAGATATCTGGTAAGACCAGTGGCTCTCATGGCCATGTTCCCATTGCCACAATGCTGTGCAGGATGCCACTTCAATAAATCAGGAATGCTGTGAGTCCTTGGATGGTGGCACTAACAGAAACATGTGGGCAGAGCAGGTATCAGTTTTGGTAAGGACACACTGAAATTGAAATCACTCTGCCACCAAGTGGATAGTCTAGTTTCCTCAAGGCTCATCATTAGTCATCCATACCCACGAGATTAGATATCTTGTCTACCTTACTGTTGAGAGCTTCCTCTGCAGTGGGAGTTCTCCAGTGGGCATTAATACAAGATATACAAACTTCATACCCACAACCATAGGTTCATCATCATGCCTCTTCCCTAGGTTACCTCATCACAGACCTTCCAATCTGGTTCCTTGTGAGCCCCGACCAAAGCAGCCATGTCATTCATTTTTGTCTAAGAGTTCATATCAATCTCTATCTCAGGCCACTTTTCCCTTTTTACAAAGTGAACTACCAAGTATACTGTTTGCATCTATCTCCATTGCAGGGGTTACCCTCGCCAATTCCTGTCAAGTCCACTGAAGAGGAGCTATAACGTGGCAGCTGTCTGCTCCACCAGCACTGAGATTCAGTGATCCTTCTCTTCCACTGTGCTAGTAAATGGGTAGTAGGTGGCTGATTAACTTTCCTGCTGTCATAAGTACAAGGAAAAGATGTGATATGAAAAAGATGGGATATTTTTTAAGGAAGCTCTTTGGCACATAAGAGTGTTTTTCCTTGGTGACTCCTCCTGCCAAACCAGAAGGTAGTGCTGGGCTGCAGAATTCAGAATTTCTCCCATAAGTTCCTTGCCCAGTGGGTGGTCACTACTACTCCAGCAACTGGCCAGAACATGACACCCTCTGCATAGCAGATCAGAAAAATATCTGTGCCAGACCCCGCTCTGCCTGCTTTTGGGGGGGGCACACTTTAGGCTGCGACTAATGTTATTACCAGCTTGAAAGCCATTGCTACAGAAAAATGAAAAACTACAATTTGGTTTTGGCCAATCCTGGCTCACAAATTGTGCTCCAGCCTTGTGAGAGATTGGCATTCCTAGGAGAATAAAAAAAAATAAGAACTCTGAAAGAGGTCTGCCTTGTGTTGATTTTTTAAGGGATTTAGAAGTTGCTGGATGCTTCGAAGTATTGAGTGACTAATTTCCCTTCCTTTTTTCTAAAGGCTCACATGGTAAGCATTTATTTTCTAAAAACATGCCAAAAGGGTAATTTTTTCCAAGTTGGAATATTATTTTAAAATGTAAAATACAGTCCCGATAGCAAGTGTTATCGATATAGGCACTTCAATGTACACACAGCAAATTAAGAAGTATTGCCTTTTTTTGGTTTCAGGGTTTGGGAGTTAAAGAGAGAAAAATTCCAAATGTTTCTAAAGTGCTTATTTTTCTTTGAGATTCAGGTCTGCCTACTGAATGAGAACGGTCAAGCCAGGACAGTTGGCAGCTCCAGGTAAAAATGCGCCTATGATTTGTTTTTAGTTGTGTTATTACACCTTTCAAGCCAAGGCTGCAGATTGGCAGTGCCCTGGGGAAGGGAGAGAACTGGATACCACCCACACCTCCATCCGTGTCTGGAGCAGGACCACACTGGAACTGACCCAAGCTAGGCCTCCCTGTACTACTGAGTTAGAGCAGCACCCTCAGAACCCGTCTTTACTTGAGCCCACTCTGCAGAGGCCTGTCTGGGGACATAAACAGATTTACTAAATGTGTGTCTGTTTGTGTGCTCAGAAGTGTCTCTGTCAAATCCATCATGTAGGTTGTAGGATGGTGATAAAACAGTATGTGAACCACTACCTGTCATTTGGTGAAGGTGTACACCTTTTACTCCAGAAAAGTGCTGATTGAAAGTAAGGTATTCTGTCTCAAGAAGTAGGTAGTTGACCTTAAATTAAAAAAAATAACTTCTAAAAGTAACAGTAAACTGTATTTTAAGAGAAACAGTTAAGTTCTTTGTATATTATGAAATTCCTTTGATTAATAAGTCACATTATTTATGGACTGTTGGAAGACAAACCTCTCACTGTACAAACTGCAACTGATCATTTGAGAAAGGAACCTAAGGATCAGGAAGAGCTTTTTATCATACTGATGCATAAAGACACACAAAGCATGGCACAGATATAAAAAGGGGCCAGCATTTTTAGCAGATGCCTTTTATAACAGAGTTGAGAAGGCTGCTGTTTGGTAGCTCTAATAACGAAGAAAATGATGGAGAAGGGGTATGAGGAAACACCGCCTCAGTGAAACGCAGTGGGAGACAAGGAGGATATGGGAGAGGTCTGGCTCCAATAAAAAACAAACAAACGAACAAACAAAAAACAACTATAAAAAAAAACCAGGATGTGAAAGAATTCCATTTTCTAGCTTCTACACCTCTCCCTGAAAATATGAATCCAACTAAACAGATTTGACTGCAAAAATCCACTCTTTCCATGTCTTCCATGATAAGAAGAGTGTGTTAATTTGGATAATACTAGTTGTGATAATAAACAGCCCCTTAAAAAAGTATATAATAGCTCAAAGACCATAGAAGAGTTTATCTCTTCCCCATAATTCAGTGTGAAGAAGATATTCGGAGTGGTTTAGCAGTGCTCTTCCACACAGTGAGTCAGGAACCCAGACTGCATCTGTTTTATGGCTGTGTCATTTCCTAGGGCCTTGTCATCTGCATCAAAACACTGGAAGGGGGACAAGAATAAAGAGGGCAAAACTGCCTCTTAAAAAACCTACCTCAAAAGTGACATGCAGAATTCTACTCACATGTCAATGGCTAAAACCGATCATTGGCTAGTTACAGTCTATTACTGCGTGTAAGGGTGCAAGAAAGGTAGTCTACCTGTGTGCCCAAGGAAAAGAAGAAATGGGTTTTTTGATGAACAGCTAGCCATCTGCTTGGAAGCAGATAATGCTTTATTCATCTTTGCACGAGTGCCCCCGGATGTGCATGGCAGGGTTTACAGTAAGTAAATGTTAGTGAAACAAATGAATGCTTGAGTACTACTGAGGTCATAGTAATAACCACTTATAGGGCAGTTATTGTGTGCACCTTTCTAAGTTATTTGCACATAATATCTTATTTAATCCACAAAGTATTGTGTACTTTTATGGAAGAGGAAACTTAGGCACAGAGATTAAGCAATTTACTAAAAGTCATACAGCTGTTAAGGGACAATGCTGGATTTGGAATTGAGATTCCTTATTCTTATCCACTGTGTTTTGCTGCCTCCCAAAGTGTAACTTTTTAAAAAGTTTTTTGAATTTTCATTTATTAATTTTAGAGAAAGAGAAATGTCAATTTGTTGCTCCACTTATTTATGCATTCATTGGTTGCTTCTTGTATGTGCCCTGACCAGACATCGAACCCACAACCTTGTTGTATCAGCACAACACTCTAACTAACTGAGCTACCCAGCCAGGGCTCCTAGAGTATAACTTTTAATCACAACTTTTATTCATGCACACAAGAAACAAGCTTTTAGAATTTTACAGCTCAAAGTTTAGCATGACATAATGTAGTGTATCTCAAATTGGATTCCTGGAGGAGTTCACTGAGTTCACTATGACAATTTTAAAGTTCTAAGCTTCCACTTTAATGATAATCTTAAAAAATACCATAGAGGGTATCTAATTTTTTCCTAAGAGTTTGTTTGTTCATTCATTCATTTATTCATTCATTCATTTATTTTCAGAGAGAGGGGAAGAGGGAGAGAAAGCAAGGGAGAGAAACATCAATGTGTGGTTGCCTCTCACGTGCCCCCAGCTGGGGACCTGGTCTGTAACCCAGGCATGTGCCCTCACTGGGAATCAAACTGGTGACCCTTTGTTTCACAGGCCAGCCCTCAATCCACTGAGCCACACTAGCCAGGGCTAGAGAATTAAAAATATATTACTTAATTCTCTTTCATTAAACTTAATATCTAACTTTGAGTCTCCTATTCTACCAGGAGTACAACCTCAGATCTTCTTGCTCCCTCACCCAACATCTCCAGGGTTTTGTCACAATTCCATGACCTTTCACAGAGCCCAAACACTGAAGCATGGTGGGCTGTGAGGGAGGAAAGCCATTTGTCCAAACATGAAATCATGGAGCTGTGCTGTACACCACCCCCTCCCCCATTTCATGCCACTGCCTCCCAATGGCCAAATCCAAGCAGAAGCCAAAAGGCAAGAGGCTGGATGATAAAATTCATATGATCAGCCTCTAAGGGCACAGATCAGGATTGAGAAAAATGAAGGTATGGATGGAAGATAAGCAGCACATTAAGGAAGAGTATACTTAGAAGTGGCTTTCATCTGGAGGCTTATAGATCACGAAGCACGAAAGCCTGCAATCTTTGCTTTTCTGACCAACCAGATCTCTTCCATAAGGTCATAGGCCTAGAGCTCAAGTACCTGCTTGAATGGTATGGGTAGGAAGAAAGGGTAGGGCTGGAGAGGGACAACACAGGGAGAAATCAATAAATAATTATTGGAAATACTATCTCCACAGTATAAGCACAATTTGAATCATCTGGATGACCACCTTACAATCTCTTTTTGCCACAAAGTTTCAGGGCCGGCATTTACATTTAAAAATATATTAACCCCAATTACTTCTTTGTTCATTAACTCCTACATCCATTAAACATTTATCGAGCACCCACTGTGTGCCAGGCAGTGTTCCAGACACCAGGAATACAACAGTGAAAAAGGCAGACAAAGGGTGCACCCTCAAGGAGTGAACATTCCAGTAATATAGTTTTTTTTAATTGTCATGGGCCAATGAACAATGGTGGACTTCATAACAAAATAATCAATTGGGCCAAGCAAAGTCTAAATTGTATCATGGGGTGCTATACAAATCTAGGAGTTTCACAGTAGCTCAAAGAGAAAACAATAATGTGACAATGAAATCATCACATAGCAGTTAGAAATACCAAAGTAAAAAACAAAACAAAATTGCACCATAAGAATCAATATTGTATTTATATTGCAAACCTCAATTTTATTTCAACACAAAGTTATACTAATTGTATTTAAAGTTTTGTTTTTATTTAAGTTCTGTACTTGCTTCTAGTTCTGCTGTTATATAAATGTCACAAAGAATGCTTATGTCATAAGCATGAAACATCCAGTTATATGCTTATTTACTTAAGAAACATTAAAATAATTTTAGTCTACACAAGGGGTCTATGGAAATGGTTGCCTTTAAAAACAGGGGTTATCTTCATTCAAATTTGGGAGACCCTAGGGTAGTGGAATCGGACTTTATGTTATTCTAACCTCAGCTTCCCCACTTAGCAGCAGGTTATTCAAGATCAGTCTCTGCCTCTGCCTCTGCCTCTATGAAACAGTGAAAATACTAACACATATAGAGGCTGTGTTGGGAATTAAATGAGATAATGTGAAAGAGTTGTCTGGCACTTGCATGTGCTTAGTGAATGTTTATTCCCTTCCCTTTCTCATTTTGAGAATGGGTGATAAAAAGAAAATACTTGAAATGGGAAACTAAAGACCATGTCTTTAAACAACTCCTTCCTCTCAAGAAAATGGAGCCAAAATTTAGCCTGGAAATTTCCAGTCTCATCAACTAAAAAACTGTTCAAAATGTAAATTTAGAAAAAAGAGGAAGAAGCCACAGTTAAAAAAGAAAGGCAATGCTTATGTTACAAATCTAAGTGAAAGAGTATAGCTCCCAATTTTTTGAGAAATAAATGAAATGTTGGAGGTATAACCCCTCAAAATTCCCACATAGCACAAGTTACCTTAAGAAAATAAATTTAAGAAAGGAGTGTTGCTTCTCTGTATTTGCCCATCCCAAGTACCCAAATCCTTTCTATAGTAGTTTGGACTGGGGTTGTTGCTCCTTACTTCCAAGACCCTTTTGGTCTTCACTTTTGCAAAGACTCAAAGTTCAAGCCTCACCTTTAAGCACAGCTGCCTATTTGATTTGTTAACCCAGGTAATGGTTTTCACAGCTCTCAGTCCTGTAACCCCAGCTTGGGAGCTTTGTCTTGAAATTTTAGTTACTGCTTCAATCAATTCACTCTCCCCCCTACCCCTACCCCCACCCCCCACCAAGTGACTTATTCTGGGGTCAAAGGAGGTGGACTTATTTTGTTCCCTTTGGAAGGAAGAATCACTTCCTTGTTGGGGTTTAAGCTAAAAATGGATTTCTACCCTACACAGAGCAATGGTTTCTTCCAGTGTAGCATCAGCAATTACTTCCCCAATCTTCTGCTGCACTCACACACACACATTCTAAAAAAAAAAAAAAATACTCAGACTATGACCCTGTAACTCAGCAGGGGCAAGAACACAACTGAATGGACTGGGGAGGATGAACCACGGCAGGTGATGACTAAGCTGTCTTAAACACAAGGAGGATTTGACCAGTTATGCAAGTAAGAAAGAAATTTCAGAAAAAGCAAAAATGTATGCAAAAGTTATGACATAAAGGAACCGAGAGTAGTTCCATGTGACTGCAGAGTGTGTGGTTATGAGGAGAGGCAAGATGAGAAGTATAATATATAGCTATGCTTTTATAGTCAAATACACTCAAGTTCAAACCCCAGTTGTATAAAGATTTTTTAAAGTTCTCTGAGTCTTGGTTTCCTTATTTGCATATAGTTATTTCAAAAAGGAATGAGATCATGTATATAAATGATAAAAGACAATAATGACATATAATTTGTGCTGAGCATATAGTAGCTGATTTTACTATAAATTTATTAATATACAAGGCTGGCAGGTTAGGCAAGGACACATTATGAATATTTTAGAACATGGAGCTAATTCAACTAAGTCTTGAAAGCTACTTGGAGCCACTGAAGGATTTTTAGCTGGGCATGGATTGATCAGGTTTCTGTTTTCATTAAGGCAAACATTCAAGCACAAGGCAGTGTGCAAAACACTGTGGGGAAGGTGTCTGAATAAAAATGCTATCTTAGTCTCCCAGTCTTCAATTCACTGCCATCAACGTGACAATTCAGTGTAGGTCTGGAGCTGACTTCAAAACAGGAAACTCTTCACTACTTTCCATTTACAAAGTGGGTGGAAGGAAGCTGGAGTTGGGTAAAGAAACATTGTAGTGGAAAGTCTAACCAGAACCAAGTGGAGAGACTTCTAGCCCTGATGGCAAAGTGTTCCATTTTCCTCTTAAGAGTATTAAAAATAATACATGCTAAGTGAGGGTCACAAAACCTCATGAAATAATCATGACTTAGTAATTCCTCATGATGTATTGCTTATTTTTTAGATTGATATAAACAGCCATTAAAGGAACTCCTTCCTTGAAAGAAAAACAATATCAAAGTCAAAATGAGCATTCTTGCCTTCTGCAGCAGAGCTGCTGAGTTGCTCAGAACTAATGGAAGTGAAGTATTCTAACACAGAACTATACATAGTATTTTCTGTCATAACTTACTTAAAATTTGCATTTACTAAGGCAGCTGAAGGTCAATACCAGACTCCAAATCAGGTAGGAATACATTCAAATACAAAAAGTTAATTTATTGTCTGTTTTTCCAATGCTACTTTACAGGAAGTATTTCCATGCAAATGCTGACCTCTTGTGGTAAGAACCAGTTATTTCAAGAAGCTATCATTTCAATGGAATTTAAAGTAATTAGTATTATGGGTAGAAATTAAATGATATCTTAATGAAAAAAACCAACTTCATCTACAAAATGCCTTTTCCTTGGTACTCCCCACAGCTTTCTCCTTCCTCCACACGATTTTATATTCCTTTTAGAAATTATAAATCATGTTCACTTCAACCAGTGACATTTATTCCCACTGAAAAAAGTAGATCTAGTTCTTTAATTTTCACTGCCTTTCACACTCATCAATTGAATATTTAAAATTATATTCATTGGCTGACTCTTGACATGTCTAATTCTTTGGCATTACCAATAGTACTGAAACATTTTTCTTAAGAGATTAAAAAATATATATAGACAATGGTTAAATTGTAAAGATTTTATTTATTTATTTTTTAGAGAGGGAAGGGAGGGAGACAGAGAGTGGGAGAAAAACATCAATGTGCAGTTGCTGGGGGTCATGGCCTGCAACCCAGCCATGTGCCCTGACTGGGAATCGAACTTACGACACTGTGGTTTGCAGCCCGCGTTCAACCCACTGAGCTATGCCAGCCAGGGCTTAAATAAATAAAATATTTTTAAAAAATGTTTCAGTAACGCCAGCCAGGGCTTAAATAAATAAAATATTTAAGAAAATGTTTCAGTAACCCTGGCGAGGCCATGACATTATCATCTGCAAAGGGCGGAGAGATCTCCACTGTGGTAGCCACCTTCACGAAGCTTGAAGAGCTAAGGATGCAGCTGCATCCTGTGGCCACCTCTTCCCTCGTGGGTGCCAAGTGGACGGAGACAGAGATAGAGATGCTGAGGGCTGCTGTGAAGCGGTTTGGGGATTATCTTAATCACATCAGCTGTGTCATTAAGGAATGACAGTGTCTCAGATAAAGGCCACTGTGAAACACAAAGTATATGAAGACTCTGGTGTCCCCCTTCCAGCTGAGTCACCCAAAGAAAGGACCCAAGAAGGTGGCATCTGGTATCTCATCGCCTCCTCCAGCTACCCCTCCATTAAGCAGTTCCAGTGTCCCTGAGGCCAGGGTCCCCCCATAAAGAAGCAGAAAGCTGATGTGACCCTCACTGCCCTGAATGACTCCAACACCAACAGTGACCTGGTGAATACTGAAGGGCTAAGAGAAACTCCTCCAACCAAAGAACTCGACTTGGACCAGTCCTGACCCTGGATTCTGGCCTTCTCATGACTTCTGCTGATCTTCCTCTGCTGTCTGGCTAAGCCTTCCACCCCTGACCCCTCCCAGGGTTCACCCTGGAGCTATGGATCACCTAGAACTCTGAGCAAGGCCTACATGAGAGAGGGTCAAAAGACCGCTGGGACTGTCCCCTTGCTGTTCCTGTATAAGCATCTGCCCCCAACCCTTTTGATTTGTACCTGATGGACGTTTTTATACAGAAAAAAAATAGAGATTTCCCTCTCCAAAAAAAATTATCCAGTTTTATCCATTTTGTCAAAATGGCAGGATTTCCTTTTTTAAGGCTGAATATTCTAGTGTGTATACATACAAAGCTTGTCCAGAGGGTTCCCAGCTATATATTATGAAAAATATAGACATTTGTTGAAGAAGATACAAGATACAAGAAACACTGTACATAGGACAATGACGCTTCAGCCCCCTTCAAAGTAGGCAGCTTGGGACCTCATATGGTTCTTCCAATAACCGTAAGTTGCCCCATTGTATTTTCCTGAATCTCATTGATGGTCTGAAATCTCTTCCCTTTAAAAGGTGATTAGTTTTGGGAGAAGCCAGAAGTCACGGGGCACCAAATCTGGGCTGCAGAGGGGCTGAGTCACCTGGGTGATTTGATGTTTCACCAAAAAACTCTGTACAAGACATGATACATGAGCAAGCATGTTGTCATGATGAAGCTGTCAATCACCAGTTGCCCATTGCTGCAGTCTTCTGAATCATCTGAATAGTTTCCATGGAGGAATGTTCAAGCTTAACACAAAATTTGATGCAGAGTCTTTGCTCTACTCTCTCAGTTGTTCTGAATGTGATGGACACAGTACACATGTTCACTCAAGGGCGTCTACCACTCCCACTGACAAGTACAGTGAAGTCATTGTTCACACATGCACATTCCAGTCCACTCTCCTTGGTGCCAGTTTACACCGATGTTGCACAAATTGTACCCATTATATTAACAGTGGCTGGACTTTCTCCAGGCAGAGTATACACACATGCACACAGATTCACACACTTATAGTGTGTGTGTATATACAGTACATGTGTATATGTATATATATATATATATATATATACACACGCACACATATATATCTCACATTTACTTTATTCATTTATCCATGAATAGACACTTAGGTTGTTTCCACATCTTGGCTATTGTGAATATGCTTCAATGAACCTGGGAGTGGAGATCTTTTTGAGATAATGACTTCATTTTCTTTGGATATATATGTGTATACACATACACAGAGCTGGGGTTGCTTAGTCATATGGTAGTTCTGTTTTTAATCTTTTGAGGAACATTCATACTGTTTTCCATAGTTGCTGCACCATTTTGCAGTCCCTCCAACAGTATACAAGGGTTCCCTTTTCTCCACATCCTCATGATTATCTCCTCTTTTTGATAATAGCAATTCTAACAGGTGTGAACTGATACCCTATTGTGGTTTTGATTTCCATTTATCTGATGACCAGGGATGTTGAATATCTTTTCATATACCTGTTGTTTATTGTATGTCTTCTTTAAAGAAATGTCTATGTAGGAACATTGCCCACTCTTTAATTGGGTTATTTGGCTTTTTGTTATTAAGTTGCTGGAGTTCCTCATATCTTTTGGATATTAACCCCTTACCAGATGTATGCTTTGCAAAATTTTCTCCCATTCCATAGGTTGTTTCTTTTTTTGAATTGATTTTTAGAGAGAGGGAGGAAGAGGGAGAAAAGAGAAACATCAATTTGTTGTTCCACGTAATTATGCATTCATTGGGTGCTTCTTAAATGCCCTAACTGGAGATTGAATCCACAACCTTAGCATATTGAGGGACAATGCTTTAACCAACTGAGCTATTCTGCCAGAGCTTATAGGCTTTTAATTCTTTTGTTTCCTTTTCTATGCATAAGTTTTTCAGGTTGATAGATTCCCACTTGTCTATTTTTGCTTTCATTACCTCTTTTCTAACTCTTGTTCTATAAACTGTATTTTTTTTTATTTTCTCCAGTGATCTTGGAGGTGCACATATTATTCTAGGTTCTAGAAATAATTATTTGTTTTTAGAAATCTACATACTTGAATCTATTATTTTTAATTAGCTAAGACCCAACAAAACAGTTTATTTTAGCCCTCCCCTGCTTAAATAAGATTAAGAATTCAGCCCTGGCTGGGTAGCTCAGTTGGTTAGAGTGTTGTCCTAATATACCAAGGTTGTGGGTTCAATCCTTGGTCAGGGCACATACAAGAATCAACCAATGAATACATAAATAAGCAGAACAATAAATCAAGGTTTCACTCTCTCTCCTCTAAAATCAATCAATAAATAAAAAATTTAAGAAGTCAGCACATTTCCCTCCCTTATGTCAGACACCTCTTGGTCTTGTTTCCCATTCTTTGGCCCCACTTTTACTTTAGCCACTGCTATGACAGCCAAGTCCACACAGGTGAAACTGGAAGCACTTCACTTCAGCTGTATCACACATACATTTTTTTTGTTTTTCTGCCCCAGAGCTTCTCTAATATTGTACGGTGGCAAAGAACCCCTGTGGGAGCCCTCTATGTATTAATGCAAGCACCAGCAATGTCCCCTAAGTCAGCGTTTGATGAAGGGGGACTGGGTGTCAATGGATAAATGCTTTCCTCCTTTCTTTGAGCAAGCAATTTTGAGACACATTATATATATCTTCTTAAAAGATTCCAGTGAAATTGAGTTCTAATCAAACTACAGCAGTGACCAATACTATGACATACTTCTGCAATGGCTTTTCTTCCTCTGTTTCTCTTTCCCTAGTTCCACTGCTTTTTTGGATCACTTCTCAAATAAATTACCTGGACACAAGACTTGGACTCTATTTTGGGAGGTGACCCATAGTAAAACACTCCTCTTCCATCCTTCTCTAAACTTTCCCAATGTTGTTGACATTTGAAGTCTTAGAGTCATCATTACTACAGAAAATAAATCATATTTACCAGATCATTTCCAGTCACATATGATAGACTCATATTAATATCTACAGCCACTAAATTCACCCCTCACCTAAGAGGAGGCATGCCTGCTACTTTGCTGTGCATGCAAAGAAAGATCCACCACTACTCAGAGGTAAAATTCAACTACAGATTTCACCTGGATCATAGGAAGTAGTAGAGGTGTGCAAAACCACTCCGGGGGTGTCCAGCCTGCAGCCTGTGGGCCACGTGCAGTCCAGGATGGCTGTGAATGCAGCCCAACACAAAATCGTAAATTTACTTAAAACTTCATGAGATTTTTTTTGTAATTATGTGTCGCAATGTATTTAACACGTGGCTCAAGACAACTCTTCTAATGTGCCAGAGAAATGCAAAAAGGGTGGACACCCCCGAGGGACCATAATCTCTAGCACAATGGATAATTTGAAGTCAACCCACTCCATTCAGAACTTCATAGGGGTAGCCTAGCCTCCTCTTTCTGACATTGAGAAATGAAAAGGAAACTAAACAATAATTCACAAAATTGTAGACGAAACCCACCTCAACTCCTGCATTAATTGGGATATTCTGACAGCAAATGAATGAAATCCAACCCCAAATAGTATTAAGCTACAATAAGAGACTTAATAGTTCATATAACTTAGAGCATAATAGAGCTGTCATCTGACAAAAAAAAAGCCAAGTTCAAAATAATTTGCAATTAATCTCCCTTCCCACTACCTTCCCATCTCTCTCCCTACATTTCCTCCCCACTGAACACCTTTGTGTTACTCTCCTTTCTTTGCCTTTTGCCCATCTTTCAGCTGTTTCTGTGGGTTGGCCTCATTTCCTCTTTATATAGATTGGCATTCTCTGAATAATAGGGAAGATGGCATCACTAGCTCAACTTTCACCACACCTCCTGAAGTAACAGAAAATTGTACAGAACCAATGGATACTATCCTATTGGCTGCCCAGCATCCAAATACCCTTTCCAGTAGGAGGAAACTCCCAAAACAGGGCTTTGCAGGTCACCACAGAAACTGAAAGAGGGAGGGTGGGCATAACTTTCTCTGTTCTCTGCAAGCCAGGGCACAAACACAAGACCTGACTGTAGCCACTCAGATACTCCCAGTCAAGACTTTGAATCTAGAGGAAAAAGTGCACAGGTCTGAAAGCTGGAAACGGTGCAGGACAGCTGGAGCAGCATGTTGTGGTGCTGTGTGTTCAGTGACATGGTGGCAAGCGTCTTGGGGCCACAGAGTCCAAGAGTACAGCCAAACCATTAAAAATGGAGTCAGCAGGGATATCTTAAGGGTGAAACTATGTCAAGCTTCCATTTAGTTCAAGCTTTATCTCCAGCCTTCCACTTGGTTGCATGAATTTCCTGATATCCTCCCAATAACTTACATCTCAAAACACTAACCGAAGGAGGCTTCTCTTGTTTATAAAAACGAATTCTGACAAGTACGGCAGCCATATTTTCCAGCTGCAGAAAAAAAATGTCAGAGACTTTCTGCTGGCCAGGTCTGGTCATATGCCTGCAACTGTTTTGTCTATTACAAGGACAGGGTGAAAGGGGGTGGGAATAGTGAGTGAGGAATGGGAAATGTGCTGAGCATCCCCTACAATAACTATTAGGACTGAATAATCTTAACCTTTATTTATAAATATGAACACATAATGAAAAATCACCAGTCATATGAAGAAAATCAGATGCTCCACAGAGTGGAAGCAAGGTGACTAATGAAAGCAAATGTCTCTCCTCTGAAACAGTTTATGCAAAAAGTGGAGAACTTTTAAAAACAAACTTTGTGTTCCATGAGATTCCAGAAGACTGTAGTGTGCAGAAGAGAATGAAACTCTAGAGAATTGCAAAGTCCTGAAGAATCTGGCTCTGTTCTTTTCTACAACCTCTTTTTCCACTGCTCTCCATCTTTCTCACTATGGCATTCCTTCAGTTCTCAAATGTGTTAACCTTTTTCCCTAACATAAGCCATTGCACATGCTGTTCCTTCTACCTGAAATGCTCTTTCTTGCTTTCCCCTGTCAAATCTCACCCTCACAAATATGTAACTAATTTCCTTCCCACCCTTTAAATTTTAACTTAAATAGCACTTCCTGACCCTGGCTAAGTAGCTCAGTTGGTTACAGCATTGTCCTGATATGCTAAGGTGGCTAGTTTGATACCTAGTCAGGGCAGATACAAGGATCAACCAGTGAATGCATAAATATTATAAGAGGAACAACAAATTGGTCTCTCTCTCTCTCTCTCTCTCTCTCACACACACACACACATAAATCAATAAATTATTTTGTTTTAAAATAGCACTTCCTCAGAGAAATCTTTGCTACCAGAGAGGAACTTGTAGATGCAGAGAACAGACTGATGGTTGCTGTGTGGAAGGAGGGTTGGAGAACTGGGTGAAAAAGATGGAGGGATTAGAAAGTGTAAATCGGCAGTTATGAAGTATTTATAAGGATGTAAACCACAGCATAGGGAATATGGTTAATAGTGTTGTAATAACTATGTGTGATGCCAGGTGAGAGCTGTGCTTGTTGGGAGGATCACTTTGCAAATTATGCAAATGTCTAACCATTGTGCTGTACACCTTAAACTATATGGTGTTGAATGTCAGCTGTAATTGGAATAAATAAATAAGTACTGCCTAAGTATTCTCTACCACAGTCTCTTACTCCTTTGATTTTGAATGACCTTGGAACTTAGTTACTTAAGCATTGTTCACCTCAGGCTCTTCTGAAAACTTGGAATAAAAAATACCTACCTTATAAGGTTGCTGGGAAGATTAGAGTTCATACACGTAAAGCACTTAGAATTCAAGCACACAACAACATTCAATAGATGTTAGCTATTATTTCAATCACAGCATTGATCACATAATAAAATTCATTTGTTTTTATCTACTTTAAAAAAATATGCTCTCCCAGAGTAAAAGCTATGTGCGAGTAGTAACTCTTCTGTTTTGTTCACAGTGCCAGGTTTATATATATTTATTGAGAAAAAACAAACCAAGAAAATATTTTCTGAAAATGAATGAATAGCAATACCGTAGGACAGTGTGGTGGCCATGCAAGTGCTCCACTCAGATCTTTTGCTGTGGGCAGCACAACTGACTGACAGCGGAGCTACTGCTTCTGGATCAATCACATTTGCACAGAGCCAGGCTTTCTAAAGCTGCTTCTAGTCGATGTATGAGCATGGCAGAGATAGTAGACTGGTTCTGGCATACTGTAATACTCTTCCAGCTAGGAGATTTGATTGAGGACTGCCCACGGGCAAAGTCAAACTTTGTTGGTGCTGTGTTTCACTTAAACTTTCTACCTAACCATCCTTTCTTGCACTGTGGTCTGTAAGCTCTCCCTGCCTACCCCTGCTACTTCCATAATAAATCTCTTGCACATCAAACCCTAATAGTTGGTGTCTGCTTCTCGGTATATCCAAACTAACACAATCAGTATCTCCAGAAATAAACCTTGAAGTGAGAATTTGTGAGCAAATGATTTATTAAGGTGATCTCAAAAGAGCCCAGTAAGGGGTAGAGAGACAGGACAGGAAATGAGAACAAGCCAAGCAATGGTATAATTTCAGGCAAAACCTCTCCCTAATCCTGCAGGGAAGCTACACTTTTCATGGCAAGAAGTCATCCGCTATTTTATTTCTCACCTTGAATTAGGCTTATCTATGTTTTCCAACCAAGCTCACCAGACAGGATTTTACTATGTATACTAGATAATGATATATACAATACTTAGAATTTTATAAAATAATAATACTGCATATATGACCCCATATTGTACCTGTGACTGGCAGATAATAGGTCCTCAATAAATATGTATTGAATGAATACAATATTAATATAAAGTGCTTGAAAAATGCCACCACTCTATAAAGTACAGCACCTACAGTTTTCACATAATTCCTCTATTTCAACAAAAATACTCACAAAGTGTCATTCCTCTCCCATTATTATTCACCCAATTTCCATTCCTTTCCCTATGAAATAGTCTCATTCTTTTTGCTCAGCTTTTACTCTCAAACATCAGTTCCTTGTCAATGTAATTCTTTCAATCCATTCAAATTACAGAAAGATAGAAAAGGGAAAAGATGACAAAGGCCCAGAACCTGAACCAGTGAAAGCTGCAATCCAATATCCTAATGTGGTTGACTGGTGAGCTTGGAACAAAAAGTTTCTTTTAGCCTGAGCTAGAGGATGAAGACTCAACAAAAGCAGACTAAACTGCCCCATGGTCCACATCTGCTAGATATCACCACTCCAATGGTAACTTGAATCTAAGATCCCACCAAGAAAGAGAAGAGAAATAAAGATGCAAATGCTTGGAACTGATCTAAACCACAGAGCCTAGCATTTCCCAAAGAGGGTATATCCTAACAGAGAGACAGTGCCTTGTCCATCTTATCTTCACTAGCACAGGAGGGAAAACAAGTGCACAATAAATCTAAGTGAAGAGATTACTTGCGATTGGATGTTTGCCCTTTGACTGCTATTATTACATACTTTTAAAAAACGCACAGTGTGTTATTGATGACAATATGATCCTTAACCTTATCCACCTAAGAAAATAATTTATGAGACATCAACCAGGCCAATGAGTTAGTAAAGATCCAAGAGTTAAGACCAAATACAGGCTTTGGGACTAAAGCCAGGCTCAAATCCCAAATTAGCTTTCTCTAGCCATGTGACCTAGGAAAGAGGAGCCTGTTTCTTCACTGATATATAACTATGTACAATGTTGTTATAAGAAGTAAAAGTAGTACAAGAAAAGTATCTGTCTCATAGAAGGTTCTGACTAAAAAACCATTATAGAACAGCATAACATAGTGTAAGGAGGATGAAATTTGGAATCAAAACCCATGGGTTGTCTCATTTGGTCATTTACCTGTATCAAGAGCCCCATTGCTTTGAGTCTGCATCCTCATGTATAACAGGCCTAACAGTTGTATTACCCACTGCAAAACACCATAGGATGAAATGAGGTATTATATGTTAAGTGCTGTGGGAACTATAAAGCGTTTATTAAAGTGATCTAAATGCTAAAATATTTTTACTGTAATGATTTTTGATAGATGTCTTCTGAAAATGCATTACCTACTACTTCCTGGCTTTTTAAAATACAATCTTAAGGTCTCAAATCACACTGATATCTGTACTATCTTTGCCTTTTTGAAGATGTCTAGATCAGATTTTTTTGTTGTTCTTTTACTTTTGTAAAACATACATAAAATT
Source organism: Phyllostomus discolor (assembly GCF_004126475.2). Taxonomy (NCBI): domain Eukaryota; kingdom Metazoa; phylum Chordata; class Mammalia; order Chiroptera; family Phyllostomidae; genus Phyllostomus; species Phyllostomus discolor. The sequence goes on along the minus strand of NC_040911.2, from coordinate 40,099,013 downwards.
TAGCATTTTAATCATTTTTAACCATTTTAAGTGTACAATTCAGTGGCTTTCAAATACATTCACATTGTTGTGCAACCATCATCACTATCCAACTCCAGAACTCTTTCATCCCAAGCCAAAATCTGTACGTACTAAACAGTAACACCTCATTACCCCTTGAATTGCTTTTTTTCCTATTGTTTCTTCAGTCAGCAGCAAAATAGTTCATTTCTCTCCTTCCCTCCAAATACACTGTCAGCTATAACTCGGTAGGAACCATAAAAGCCATTTTTAAAAACATAATATTCTTTGGCTTCAAACATTAATACAATCTGGTTCCAACCTTGTCTTTTCATCCCTTTTTGTTTAGAACTCAATATTAAACAGCTATCTTTCACTATGCTTTCTCCCTTCCACACCTCTGCTCATACTGTTCTCCCCACTGGGAATGTCCTTCCTATTCACCCCCTCCCAGGCCTACCTATCCCTATCCCTTCTTGGTCCAGCTCATATTCTATCTCCTCCATGAAGGCTTCTTGATCACCTCCTATGTTCTCTCTCCTTTGATGTCTTACAGCAGCTATTATCTAAAACATTTGTGATAGAAATTATATACATACTGTAATGGTTTCTTTTATGTCAACCAAACTAAGAGCTCCTCAAAACAGGAATTAAGCTTTATCATTTTGTTCACATACATCTTATTCCTTCCATACATATTGCCCATTGTGTGCAATGCACCCAACAAATGTTTGCTAAATAATAGAATTCTAAGTGACTGGGCTTTGACAGATGAGTCAGTGAACTCCAACTTTTATGTTTGAATTTTTGCAAAAAATAATTTTTCTCTCTCCCAGGTCTTAGTTGTGCTCTAGATAGTTAATACTCATTTGTAATATGATAATAACCCTATTACAGCAGATACCTATTAAATTAGTTAATAACACCTTGGCTAGCGTAGCTCAGTGGATTGAGCACCCACTGCGAACCAAAGTATGAAGGTTTGATTCCCAGTCAGGGCACATGCCTGGGTTGCAGGCCACGGCCCCCAGCAACCGCACATTGAAAAAAAAATATTTAAAATTAGTTAATACCAGTTTGTTTGCCAATTTTGAGATTTATACAATCAAACCTGAATGATTCTGATTTTAAAAAAGTCTGCAGTGTTCCAGGTAGCCATCACTGTTCGCAATTCCCACTTACAGGTAATGGTATACAGTTATCTTTTTGTTGTCTTCCTGTATTTTCTTTGCATGCTAATGAAGCTTAGGTAAAGCACAGCTAGCTTCCTTCTTTTCGGTACACGTGGAAGAGAAAGAACGAGCAGAAAATTCTTACGGTTGGGTCAATATATAAGTTCTTTCCCTACAGCATAATTTCAACTAAGAAAGTTACTGCTACTTGGCTTCTCATTCGCCAAGTCTCTCCAATAAGAGGAAATAAGGGAGCAAAATGATGAGAAAGCAGGGTTTTGCAAGGGGTGCCGCTAACCTGGACGCGGAGCCACCAATTTTCCTGTCAATGCGGAAAACTGCATTCCTCCTCGGTTTTTCTTTCTGTAGAGACCTATATATGCCAGCAAAGTTAATTGACTCCAAAATATTAATAATAATCCTTAAATTGCCATACAAGCCACACTTGCATTCATTATTTTATTAGAGCTTTTCAGGAGTTCTGTGGCATAAGCATTATTTCTATTTCACAGAAGAGCGAACTGCTAATGAGCTAACTACAGGGCCCATGAACTGCAGGGCTGATGTGTAAATCCGGAGCTGACACTACTCCTTCGGGGAGAATGAATGCGGTCCGGCAGCCCACGGCCACCACTCCCCCAGCCTGGAGCTTTCCCAGATGAGCCACCTGCCTCGGATTCTCCGACAGCGGTTACCTTCCCAAGTAGCCCCGTGAGCCGTAACTAGCCCGGCTTCCCCAAACCCGGAAAACCGCCGCAGTGCGCCTCCCGGCCTATGCCCAGCTCGGCAGCGCAGAGGTTACAGGGCGTGGCCTCCCATAGGTCGTCACTCCAAGTTACCCACGAACCCGGACTTGTCATTGTGTGGCTGACTCGGGCTTCCAACGCCCACCCGAGGTCGGTCACTGGTGAAGCTCCTAGTATCCAGCCGCCCCGCCCCTTGGCTCACAGGCCACTCTAGCCGCGTACGGAGCTGGTTATCTCGTTGCTTCCGCCTTGACGTCATCCGTCTGCGCCGCAGCGTGGTGGCGGGCACGCGCAGCCGAGAAGATGTCTCCGACGCCGCCGCTCTTCAGTTTACCCGAAGCGCGGTCGCGGTTTACGGTGAGCCGAAGGCGGGAGGGTGCACGCTTGAGCCGGCGCTACTTTTTGCCCTCCTCTCCCAGAAATTACTGGAATTTTGTCTTGGGATAAAGAGGGCACAGAGGTGTATACGCCTCAGCGTCGGCTTCTGACCCCGTCGAGGGCTGGGCGGTGGGAAAGGCGATTTACCTGCCTCTGCCCTCTGCTGTCCGCCTCCGCCATCCCGCCGGCGGGAGTCAGGACTCGACGTTCTGGGCGCCTGCGTGAGGGGTTCACTTATACGGTCCAGGTCCAGCTTCCCTGCATTGCGCGCTTAGCCGGACAGGTGTTTCCAGAACCGGAGGGAGCTGCTGACAGGGGAGGGCCGGAGTGGTTTTAGCCCAGACGACTGGTTCTTGCCCCGCCTCCTGAATGCCGCCTCTTCATCACACCTTTAACCCTCTAAATCTCACTCCTAAGAGGCCGATTGAAAGATGTTAAGTAGGAAAGGCAAACAGATCAACTTGGGAAGGTTTGCCAGATGTCATCTTATTCTTATTCATTGGGGAAGAGTCGTTTTAGCGTTTGAGAAACACCTTGCAGAGCGTCTTCATGTTAGCTTATATAACTCTTAGCAATGTTAAGTAGGCTAAGTTTTATTATCCCTTGTAGATGAGATAGAAACTGAGACAACCGCTCCAAAATAGTTGTGATTTACTAGTATTTTTTTTACTTCAAAGCCATTATTACGAAGGTCATGCTATTACCTTCAGCATGAAGAACCCTGATTTACTGTATTTTTCTTTAGCATTTACGCCAATATTTAAAGTAAAGACTCAACTACTCAGATATTTAACTGTGCCAGTATAGTTATTTATAGTAATGTCAGCGTGAAAATTCTGTGAAAGAAAATTGATTCTTTTTGGTAAGAATTTTTCTTGCATGAGGTTTTTTTTTTTTTTTTTACCATACAGTATGGAGTCTGTTTGTTTATATCTTGTTTATGTCATCAGAATTATTTTCTTTCTGTGCATTTTGCTGTAATCTAATATCTGGTGATTTAAGTTTCTGCTAAGAGTAATAGGAATATCCAAGATTATATTATCTTTGGAAAGGACCATTTAATTGGAGGTCATCTAGTGTAGTGCTTCTCCAGCTTCAGTTTGTGGTGGCATCACCTGGAGATGTTAAATGTAAATTCTGATTCAGTAGATTTGGAGTGAGGCATGAGTTTTTGCCTTTCTAACAAGTTCCCAGGTGATGCCACTGCTGCTGCAGGTAGTAAGGATCAACGGCAACCCTCTTATTTAACTGATGAGGAAAATGAAGCCTTAAGGGATTTGCCCAAGATGACATAGCCTATTCTTGGCAGAGTCAGGGATGTACATTTTCAGTATAAATTTAACTCCTGTGAGGTACTAAGGTGACTTTTTAAGTGTATATGAATTTTCACAGGATGAATGACTTTGCAATATGTTTGTCTTTCAACTATGACTGTTTTCAGACAATCAGCAGATATTTATTCAGTGTGTACTATGTTTGAGGGACTTTGCTGAGCAACTACCTAAAGGAGGTAGGACTTCAGGTGGGTCCTGAAGAATGGATAGAATTTGTATAAACAGGTGGGAAGAATATCATGAATGTGTGAATACACTAGAGTGAGCTTGGTAGAACATTATGGGCGGGGTGGGGAATGACTAGACCTTAGTGCAGGGTATGTGTTAGGGGGAGTGGGAAATAAGATTGGATAAATTGAGTGGGATAATATTATGAGGGACCTTGTGAGGAGATACAAAACTTCAAAACCAAAATCTGTAAATAAGGAGCCATTGGAGACTTTTTTTAAAGCAGTAGATTCTCATTGATGCAATAGTTGAAGAGATGGTAGGAGGGAAATACTTGAATAAGAAGGTCAAGCTAGGAAGCTCTTGCCAGGCTTAAAGTGATGAGGCTGTATCAGTAAGTGGTATTTGAATAAGAATTACTGATAGAGTGACTGATAGGAAATTTTTCCCAGTTACAAACATTCTTGTAGACATACTATTAATGAATAACATGTGCTTTTAGTAAATAATAAATAGAAATCTTTCCACTTATTTTCTATTTTTATTTTTCTAGAAGTCTACCAGAGAGGCCCTAAACAACAAAAATATCAAGCCATTGTTGAATACCTTCAGCCAGTTACCTGGCAGGTAAGGCATTGATATTCTGAAATATGCTTGCCTGAATGTTCGTACTTACCCTGAACTATTTTAAAAATGCAGTTGTCTTTTGTTTTTAATAGTGAAAATGAAAAAAAATGTACCCTTGACCAAGCTTTCAGAGGTGTTCTAGAAGAAGAAATTGTAAGTATACTTTTATTTATTGGCAAATTAAGAAATTGCTATATTTTTAAATTACGTTTATTCTCAAAATGAACATTTAAATATGATTACATTTTCTAACGTGAGCTTGCTACTTTGTGAAAGCTGACTTGATCATAGTATAGAAGTTATGTAATGATTAAGGATTTTGACAGCACAGGTGCAACTTCAAGTGTTTGGTTTAATAAATGAAGAGAGCTCTCTCCAAGTGAATAGTATGAGAAAAGTTGATACAAGGTCTTCCTGAGCAAGAACTAGAGTTCGATGTGGGCCCTCTCGCATTCAAGTCCAGTCAAACATAGGATGTTTGCAGCATGGGAACTGGGGTTCCATACTGTCATTTTCTTATGGTATCCTCATTAACATAAAAAAATAGCATCTATCTAACTTCAGCAGACAAATTTAATTTGAGAGTAATTTCTCACACTCTAAGTGTGAGAAATCTGAATTTATTTAACATTAGTGGGGCACTCGAATGAAAGGAAAAGTTTCAACAGTTTATTCTTGGTTAAGTGAAGGTTGGGTCCCAAGGAGGTAGATCTTATGTCTTTGGTGATAATACAGTGCTGTCTTCTTTTGGGCAATTCTGCATCAAAATTCATTTTTTTCCTTTTCTTCACACCTACTCACTTAACCTGTGGTGAGGCATCAGGCAAGTTACTTTTCTGGGCCTCAGTTTCATTTGTAAGAAGACAAATAACCATCCTCTCAAGGTTGTTGTGTAAAACAACAGTTAATGAACACTCAATAAATGCTGGGTTTTATGATGGTATGGAACCAAGGCACTACTTCCCTTCTATTAAAACCCTCCCTCAGACATGTTGAAGCAGCAGTACAGCTCATTCCCCTGGCCTTGCCTTTGCCCTGTCCATTGAGATTTGGCCTCAGTATTTCTGTATTTGACTAGCTTACAGCCTTAATCATGCTAATGTAACTATTTTTCTAAGACCATTAGATTTTAAGTGAATCACCTGCTTATTATTTACTTGATATACTTCTATAATTAGTAACTATTATCCAGTTTTTGCATTTTCATGTTAAAAGCAATTTTATCTTCTGTGAGAAATATCTTTATTCCATTTTTGTGATGATCAGTTTAATGTCAGGGTATGTTATTGTTATCAAGTTAGTCTGAACTCTGGCTACTTAATTAAATTGTTTTCTTCTCTGTTGGTAGATAAATCATTCATCATGTGAAAACGTTTTAGCTATTATTTCTCTTGCTATTGGGGGAGTAACTGAAGGTAAGTATGGGTTATTGTTAATTTTTTTTAAGTAATCTTGGACATGATATGCTTACTTAAAATTTATTCTCCTTGTACCTCTCTGCCTATTTGATTTTGTTCATTTTTCAAGTTCTGCCTACCCTTTGCCAACAAGTTGTCCCAATTAAATTAGCTCACATTTATTTCTCATCTTTAATATACAGCACACAATTTAGCACTTTCTTTGTTCTCCAGTTGTTTCTTTTATTCAGTAAACATTTATTGAGCATCTACTATGTGCCTGGTACTAAGCTAAAACTTGGAGATTTGTTGGTCAGTAAAACATTTTTTGCCTGTGAGGAGCCTAGTGGCTAATGGAAGAAAACAGACATGTAAATGTCTTAGTAGGTGTAATTACTACAGGTAAAGTGGGAATGCAATGTGGTTGAAGCACTCTGAATTTCAGTTTCCAAAGGAATCAGGAAGGTCTTAGAAAGGATGTTAGGATGTGAAGGATGATGAATTTGTGAGGCAGAAACAAATGAGAATAGCTATATGTAAAGGCCAAATTCAGCATAGCTAAAGAACAATGCCTCAGAGGAGGAAAATGGTAAGGAAAGACATGGGAAGGGATAGATTAGTGTCATTTCTAACAGGCTTTGTATACCATGTTAAAGAGAAGATATAGAAGAAGAGTTGTACTGGGAGAGACTGCTGGCAGGAAAAAACTAGGTAGGGGACATTTGAAATGAGACAGTGGCAGGGGGGATATTTTCGAGAGATTTTAAAAAGGTACAGCAAGTGCCCAGTGCCTAACATATAGTAGGAACTGGTTAAATATTTCCAAAAAAAGCAACACAGAAATAGCTCATTAGCACTCTTCTTTAATTTGGTTAAAATACCCATTTAATTAAAGGAAATACTTATATAAAAAGCACCTTTTAATCTGTAAAGCATTATTCACATATTATTTTGGTATTCCTACAAAAACTGGAATATACAAGATAAAAATGGCCTTCCAATATAAGCTATTTTGTGAACTCAGCTTGATTAATAATTTCTGACTTTACACATTAAACTTTTATATAAAATGCATATTCATTCAGCATATTTAAATGACTTCTACAATGGAGTATTCCTCACTTAGTTCCTGTCAGTTTGCAGCATCTGCTTAACATATCACTGATTACATTGATATGTTGCTCTTGTAGACTAGTAATGTTTTTCACACTTGAAGTTATATACAGTCTATAATTAGAACTTTTACTTTATTTGAGAAAGATGAGGATGTAACATTTTAGTTAAACTGTAAATAAATACATAAATGCTTTTTTATTTTATTTTGATGAGAAATTCCTCCTTGAAAGAGAATATAGTATTGTTTATGTATGTGACATGTTTTCAAATTGTCCATAACTATTTTGTTAAATTCAATACAGCAGATGTTTATTGAGCTTCTGTTCAGTGTCAGACACTTGACTGGTTAAAACATGCAAAAATGTTTACCCTTAGAAAGCTCACAATACACATGGCAAAGATAAACAGGATATAATGAGTGCTATAGCTTATGTACAGTGTGCTTAATAGATGAGGTAGGCTGTTCAAAGGTGAAAGGAATTTTTTTAGATATGCTGTGTACTTTATGCTTCCAAAGATTATGTAGGAATTTACCCCATGATAAAGAGGAGGAGGGCTATTTAATCATAGAAGTGTGAATATAGCAAGGTGTTTTGAGAGCTGAGAAGCATGAACATAACAATGTATTTGGGAACTGAAAAGAGGGTACCTGTGGCCAAGGTTAATATGAAGCAAGGAGGTCTATGCAGAGGCTGGGACATAGGTTGTAAAAGTTCTGGGAGATCATGCTATATAACCAAGCTCATCAGAATAACCTGTGATCTCTATTTTTAAATAGTTTCACTGAATCAGAATCTTTGGCAGAGAAATCTAAGTAATTCTAAGTTCTATAATTACCAAATGTGACTTAACTAATGCCAAACTATACCACAAGTAAGGGCAAGGAGTATGCCTTTCAAATCTCTTGGATGTACAGGGCATCGAAATACCATCACAGAATCTAAGTGTTAAGGGATTTTAGAGGTCATCTGTTCCAGTCTCATCTCTCACTTATCCTACCTGCCCTCTATAAGGCCCCTGGCAGGTAATCATTCAGCCTCTACATTCATTGATGGAGCTTATTTAATTTCTGTGAGATAGTTCTGATTATCAAATTTCCCTTGTATTGAGTTGAAATCTGCTGCCTTATGCCTCCCACTGGTTCTAGGCAGTATCCCGCACATCACATTTCAGATGTGATTTCACCAGTGCAGAGCAGAGCTGAAAATACTACTTCCTGTTTCTGGGAAAGCAATAATATTAATGCAATGTTTTGGGCATATAGTGCCCTCTAGATATAGATAGATATATATAGAGAGAGATTTTTCTGTTTTTTTACATGCCAAGCTTAAGTGGCTACTTTTTCTTAAACACTTAATAAATGTTAGTAATTATTACCTTAAAATAGAAGGAAGAATGAGCAGGAAGATAAATGTGTTTTTAGCTAGTCTAAATGCCCTTTTCTTAAAATCTTTATTGCTTTACTTTAATAATGTTGAATTTAGAAATAAACAATTTTTTACTTTACTATTCTATCTCCTTAAATGCATAATAATAGTTGAAATCAGTATCAAACCTTCTTGTTATCTTTTTGAAGTAATCTTTTCAAGTCTCAAATACAGTTTAGCAACATTATTGAACAGTTGCAGAAAAGAAAAAGGGAAAATACTAGTTGTAATTCCTTTACTTTGAGAACTACCATTCATTTTGATTTATGGTTTTAGTTTCCATAGTCCTTCTAAAATTTTATTGTCATAACCATAATAGACATACAGTTTTGAGGCCTGCCTTTCTCACTTAACATGATATAATAAGCATTTTCCAAGTTATAGTCACCATAACCATCGTTTTTAATCGGCTGCATTATATTCTCTTGAATAGCTTAGTGGTGAAGAAAACAGACTGTTGAGCCAGACTTCCTGGGTTCGTATCCCAGCCCTGCCACTTACTGGCTCGATGATCTTGGGCAAGTTATTTAACTTCTCTGTGTCTCAGTTCTTCCATTCTATAAACTGGAGATAATATTATCAACCTCATAGGGTTAAATGTGTTAATGTAAAGCACTTAGTGTGCCTGACATATAGTAAATGCTCTAGAAGTGTTATCAAGAATAATTATCATTATTGAGTGCACATACTAAAACTTAAGTATGTCCCGTTTGGGGACTCTTAGGTTCCTCCCATTTCATGTCTATTAAAGCCTTGTAATTGACAAAGTATACCTTTAAAATGTTCTTCAGAATGATTTTGCATGGGCTGTTTTACTTGACAGTATTTTAAACTTTTAAATTGGCTTCTGCTCCACTTGAAGGTATTTGTACCGCTTCTACGCCTTTTGTATTGTTGGGAGATGTTTTGGATTGTCTTCCTTTGGATCAGTGTGACACAATATTCACTTTTGTGGAAAAAAATGTTGCTACTTGGAAATCAGTAAGTGCCTTAGATTCTTTTTCTGCTGACATTATTTTTCTGTTGATCCAGAATTGTGAGGGTGGATTTTTTTTTTTGCTTGTATTTCTAATATTGCTGATTGCCAAAAAGTTTGTCTGTGTGAAAGAATTACTTATTCTGGTCTCTTGGGGGAAGAAAGATTCATGTATGGAGAAAAAGTTGAAGTACAAAATTGCACTTAGTAATTAACTAGAAAATGGTACACTTTTACATGTTGAAACAGTTTCTTAGTGCCTTGTTTTATCTTATATATCTGAAAATATTTTTATTTCATTGAAAATGTTATTTGCCTGGTAAAAGTGAAAGTGGTGTAGTAAATTCTCAATGCATATTAGTATTCTTTGATATTTTATTTCCTGTGACTTACTGAAGGGCATGCAACAACTTCTGAACTATTGTAAAAATTTGTCTTAATTTCAGAATACATTCTATTCTGCTGGGAAAAATTATTTACTCCGTATGTGCAATGGTAAGTAATTCAATGATAAATGGTTGTTTTCTTTTTTAATGTAAATGTAGCCAGAAAACCGTGTTCACTTAAACACAAGTAAAAATAGTTTTTAAATAGATTAGTGCATTCATTTTTAAATAAGTCTGATTTATTAAAACTGGTCATTGATTATATTTTTTAGAGATGTTATATATTTATTTTGTAAAGAGAGGGGAAAGGAGAGGGAGAGGGAGAGAGAGACATCAGTGTGCAAGAGAAACATCTGTTGGTTATGTCTCATACACCCCCAGCTGGGGACCTGGCCTGCAACCCAGGCATGCACCCTGACTGGGAATGGGACTGGCAACCTTTCGGTCCACAGGTCGGCATTCGATCCACTGAGGCACACCAGCCTGGGCAAAACTGAACATTGACTTTAAATTAAACTGTTTCTGTTCTGTGTGGCAACTAAATGAAAACAAACAAAAAAAAAAAAATTGTAAAGCTTCTCTTGCCTGTGCTCATCTTGTTTTATTGAATTATTTCTGGTTTTCTAGTTTTTTTGTTGGTGGTGGTGGTTTTTTTATTTGTTTGTTTGTTTGGTTTTTGTCACAGTAGTTTCTACCCCCATCTTGAGACTACTGCTGCAGGAAAATACTCATAACAAATTGATGAAATAACTTGGGTATGATGTAAAAGAAGAATGATCTCTTCTGTGTAACTTTTATTTCCATATATTATTAGATCTCTTAAGAAGATTGTCAAAATCCCAGAATACAGTCTTCTGTGGACGAATTCAACTCTTCTTGGCCAGGCTTTTTCCTTTATCTGAAAAATCAGGTAAGCTTTTTTACACCAGATGCTTTGCAGGAAAACCTTTTCCAGCTTTTAATGGATTAGAATCTGTCATGATAACAAGAAAATGGTTCTAAAAAGTTAAAAAATAGCATAGAAAATTGTCTTTATTTTCTTTTCTTTGTGAACAGTCATATTGGTCCTAATAATATAGGCAGCCCTTAAATAAAGTCATTGATTGTTTAAGTTCAAAGCTTAATAATGATGTGCTGTGTTGAATCACACTGAAATATGTAGATCTGAACCATCATTTTTATATCATTTTATATAACGTATGCCTATTTTTCTGTGTCAGTTTTTTCCCTAATCCTGCTGTTAGTCAATTGTATCTCCCTTCATTTCTTTAACCATTTTTTTTACTGTGAAATATAATACTCATACAGAAAAGTGCTTAAAATTATGGAGAACAGTTATGAAGCAAATCATATGTAACCACTATCCAGGTCCAGAAATGGAACATTACCAGTTCTTTAGAACCCTTCACAATCTGTTTAAATATGACAGATGTTAATATCTCTTTGCTTCAGTCTTCCCTTCTTTAATATTAGGCTAGTGTACCACCTACTTCATATGTTGTAAGGATTAAGTAAATTAGAATATGCGAAGAACTTACAATAACCTGCATCTGGTAAGACCTGTAGTATATGTTAGCAATGGTTGTTTTGTGCTTTCTTTTTGTTATGCTAGATGTTGGGTTGTTTTTTCCCCACCCTCTGCTTGCTTAATGTGTTCAGGATTAATTTAGATTTACCAGTGTATTAATACCACTTATATTTCTGACCTTCTATCTGTCGTCATTTTCTCCTTTACACTTTTCTTTAGTGCAGATCTGTATTTTGTCTGCACATCTTTATATCTTCATTCTTGAATAGTTTTGAGTAAGGACAACATCCTAGTTTGGCACTAGATACAGGATTTTATTTCATGGAAGATAATTCTTACGCTCCTATCTTGCATTTTCTATAAATAAGTCAAATGTCAGTCTAACTCACTTTAAAGATAATCTAGATTTTGTTTCTCTATTTGCTCTTAGGATTTTCTCTTTTTTTCCCCAGTTTTACTACCGTGTATATAAGCATGGATTGCTTTTTATTTATTATGCTTAAGATTTGTGGGTACCTTGAATCTGTGGATTGGTATCCTTAATTACATTTATAAGAATTTTAGCTATGATTTCTTGAAATGTTGTGTAGGACTCTTTGTCTTTTTTTCTTTCTGGAACGCCAGTAAACATCTTTATACTTTTTCATTATATCCTGTGTCTCTTACACTTTCTATATTTTTCATCTTTTTGTATATCACATTCTAAATAATTTCTTCAAAACTGTTTTCCAGTTCACCACTTCTCTTTTCAGCTATGAATAATCTGCCAAATGAGTTCTTAATTTCAGTTATTGTAGTTTTTATTTCTAGAAGGTTTTTAAAGTCTGCTTTGTCAGCCCTGGCTGGCATAGCTCAGTGGATTGAGCGAGGGCTTTCGAACCAAAGTGTTGCAGGTTCGATTCCCAGCCAGGGTACATTCCTGGGTTGCAGGCCATAACCCCCAGCAACCGCACATTGATGTTTCTCTTCCTCCCTCCCTCCCTCCCTCTCTCTCTCTCTCTACCCCCCCGCTCTCTCTCTCCCCCCCTCTCCCCCTCCCTCCCTTCCCTCTCTAAAAATAAATAAATAAAATCTTTTAAAAAAATCTGCTTTGTCACTTTTTAGTTTCTTCTTCCCTGCTAATATTTCCAAATTTATTTTTTAGTTTTTAGCCAGGGTAAACATTATTATTTTTATTTTCTGTGTCTAATGATTCCAGTACTTTAAGTCTTTAGTGTCTATTTTTACTGTTTCTCACTCATACTCATGAAGTCATCTGTGTGTCTAGTTAGTGTTTGATGTTATATTTGAGAAGATATTTGATGGAGTCATTTTGAGGCTTTTAGGATAGATACCCTTCACCAAATACAGATTTCATTACTTCTATAATAAAGTCACTTTCAGAAGGTGGCTACTGCTAGTCCAAGATTGCCTTAACCCAGCCCAGCTCAAGGTCTACAATTCTCTAGGTCATTGAGAAGACTTGCTGGTGGACTGCAGTTTGTTTTATCCATACTGATGATGTAGCCTACAAGTTCCTATCCTTGAAGATGGTTGAGGTGGGATTTATTAGGTTCCCCACTTGCCTTGGGCCCAGAGATTTACTTCTATATCCTGGCTTAAGGAAGCCGATAGCTCCGTTTTGCAACTGAATCTTCCTGTTTGGTGGATGTTCTCAAGACAAGTGGATTTGAAGGTTGAATGATGCATTGCTTATCTTTCTTTCCGTCTGGATCTTTGCCAAATATTCCTTACTATCTTGTCAGGTCTTCACTGTTTTTAAGAAAATCATGTTTCTGTTTTATTGCCCAAAATAGTGCTATGAACATGGTTTATGATATGTAAGTATTTATAGAATTAATGTAATTTATCTAAGATTTTAGTTGTCCTCAGTGGGAGGATTAATATAAATTAATTAATTAGCCTTCCATTACTGGAAACTTACCTTTTTTTTATCAGTTTTTGAGCTACTTTCTTGAGATGTGAATTCACATTACCATATAAGTCACCATTTAAAGTATACCATTCATTGTTTTTTAGTATATTCACAAGGTTGTTCTACTGATTCTAATTTTAGAACATTTTCCTTCTAAAAGGAACCTGTACTCATTCACTGTCAGTCCCAGTTACCTCCACCCATATCTTCTCCCCAGGTCTTAAACAACCATTAATCTAACTTTCGGTCTCCATAGATTTTCCTATTTTGGACATTTAAAAAGTGAAATAATATAATTTGTGGTCTTTTGTGAGTGGTTTTTTTTAACTTAGTATAATATATTCAAGGTTCATTTCCCTTTAGCATGTATCACTAATGCATTCCTTTTTATGGCTGAATAATATTCACTCTGTGGATATACCACATTTCATTTATCCATTCAACAGTTGGTATATGTTTGGGTTGTTTCCACTTTTTGTCCATTACGAATAAAGCTGCTGTAAACATTGTGTACAGGTTTTTGTGTGGACAAATGAAATGTTTTCATTTCTCTTGGGACTATACTTCCAGGGAATTGTTGGGTCATATGGTAACTGTTTTAATATCTCCTTTATATATTTTTCTAATAGAATTACTGGGTCATATGGTAACTCTTAAAAGTCTTGAGGAACAACCAAGGTGTTTTCCAAATAGGCTGTGTCATTTTATAATCCTATCATCAATGCACAAGGGTTTCAGTTTCTCCACATTCTCACTAACATCATTGTCTGGCTTTTTTATTATATTCTTCCTAAGGGGTATAAAGTGCTATCTCACTGTGGTTTTGATTTGCATTTTCCTAATGACTAAAGTTTAAGTGTGAGTTTCATGTGCTTATTGGTTATTTGTATGTTGTCTTTAAAGAAATGTCTATTCAAATTCTTTCCCCATTTTAAAAATGGGTTGTCTTTTTATTAATTAGTTGTACAAGTTTTTGTTTTTGTTTTTAATGTTCTGGATACAAGACCTGTATGAAATACACAATTTGGAAAGATTTTCTTTCATTCTGTGAATGCCTTTTCATTTTCTCTATAATATCATTTGCTTTACAAAAGTTTTACATTTTGATGGAACTTGCTATCTCTTACTGAGTTTTGTTTTTTTTTTTTTTTTTTGCTTCTGCTCTTGGTGTCATATCTAAGAAACTGTTGCCTAACCTAACGTCATGAAGATTTACTCGTATGTTTTAAGTTTTAGCTCGTACATTTAGGTCTGTGATTCATTTTTAGTTAAATTTTTTAAATATATTTTATTGATTATGCTATTACAGTGTCCCATTTTCCCCCCTTCACTCCCCTCCACCCTGTACACCCTCTCTCACCCATATCCCCCCCTTTAGTCATGTCCATGTGTCATAAGTTCTTTAGCTTCTACATTTCCCATACTATTCTTACCCTCCCCCTATCTATTTTCAACCTACAATCTATGCTACTTATTCTCTGTACCTTTTCCCCTTCTCTCCTCCTCCCACTCCTCTGTTGCTAACCCTCCATGTGATTTCCATTTCTGTGGTTCTGTTCTTATTCTTGTTGTTTGCTTAGTTTCTTTTGGTTTTGCTTTAGGTGTGGTTGTTAATAACTGTGAGTTTGCTGTCCTTTTACTAGACATGTTTTTTCTGTATCTTCTTTTCTTAGGTAAGTCCCTTTAACGTTTCATAAAATAAGGGCTTGGTGATGATGAACTCCTTTAACTTGACCTTATCTGAGAAGCACTTTATCTGCCCTTCCATTCTAAATGAAAGCTTTGCTGGATAGAGCAATCTGGGATGTAGGTCCTTGTCTTTCATGACTTGGAATATTTCTTTCCAGCCCCTTCTTGCTTGTAAGGTCTCTTTTGAGAATTCAGCTTACAGTCTGATGGGAACTCCTTTGTAGGTTACCGTCCCCTTATCTCTTGCTGCTTCTAGGATTCTCTCCTTTATTTTTACGTTGGCTAATGTAATTATGATGTGCCTTAGTGTTTTTCTACTTGGGTCCAACTTCTTTGGGGCTCTCTGAGCTTCCTGGATTTCCTGGAAGTCTATTTCCTTTGCCAGAATGGGGAAGTTCTCCTTTATTATTTGTTCAAATATGTGTTCAATCTGTTGCTTTTCCTCTTCCCTTTCTGGTACCCCTATAATTCGGATGTCCTGGAGGTTCCTAAGCTTCTCATTTTTTTTGAATTCTTATTTCTCCATTCTTTCTTGTTTGGTTGTTTTTTTCTTCCTTCTGGTCCACTCTGTTGTTTTGAGTCCCAGTTTCCTTCCCATCACTATTGGTTCCCTTCTCCTTTTATGGTAACCTGCATTTTTTCATCTGATTCACAAATTCATATGAATTTGTGACCAAAATCAACCAATTCTGTGAGCATCCTGATCACCAGTGCTTTGAACTGTGCATCTGATAGGCTGGCTCTCTCTTCGTCGCTTAAAAGTATTTGCTCTGGGGCTTTGATCTGTTCTTCCGTTTGGGCCATTTTTTTATTTTTTATTTTTGGTCTTGTCGCACCTGTTATGTATGAGGGGTGGAGCCTTAAGCGTTCACCAGGGTAGGTCAGCCCAATCACTGGGTTGTGATGCTGTCTGTGGGGGTGGGGTCAGAAAGGGAACAATGGTGCTTGCTTCACTCTGTCTGATTTCAGTCCCTTCCACCACTTCCCCCAAGCAAACTGGACCTTTCTGGTGCTGATTCCCAGGTGGGTGGGCTTGTGTACATTCTAGGACGCTGTTGGGTCTCTCCAAAGAACTCTGCTGTGAGGCTGGGAGTCTTTCCCTGTGCCTCAACCCCCATAGGTGTTTTCAATCGGTGTTTTGAGGCTTTATTTCCCAGAGCTGGGGCTTTGGGCTGTGAGGTCTGTCTCGCTCCCCAACTTTGCCTGGTTTGTCTGCACGCGAATGTGGGACTGCTCGGTCAGCCAGCAGCCCTGTGCACTTCACTGGGTCTGCCCGCTGCCACCACATGCCCGGGATCCCGTCAGCTACTGCCTTGTGCACCAGGGTCTGCAAGCCTTTGCTGCAACCCCTCTCTGCCCAGGACCCAACACCACCCCTCGTACCGGACTGGATGGATGTGTCTAACTCCTTGGTTGTCAGACTTCTGTACAGTTCAGTTTTCTGTGAATTCTGGTTGATATTTTTGTTTCTAAATTTTTGTTGTCCTTTGGTTGTGTAAGGGGGCACAGTGTGTCTACTTACGTCTCCATCGTGGCCAGAAGTTTCAGGATATTTTCTTACAGTACCTTTTCTTTTTTCTTTTTGACATTTGCAGATACTTGAGATTCACGTAGGGTATATTCCAAGACCTTCAGAAGGCCATTTTAGCATGTAATTTACCCATTAAATATAGTAAAGTATGACTGAAATTTTTGACTTAAAGAGAATTATGGCATGTGCTATATTAAGTAATAAGTAAAGGATAGACAAAGGTATTTTAAGTAGTCTTAGCCAAATGGTCAGCCAGGCTGATTCACGAGCTTACTTGATCTAGCATACTAGCTTTTTTTTTAACTTTCTGTTTTTCAATAATGTTAAACTTGAAGAGTTGCAAAGATAATACAGATAGTACCTGAATCACCTTCATCTAATGTTAACCTCTTATATAACCATGGCACTGTTATCAAAACTTGAGAAATCAACATTGGCACTGGACTGTCAACTACAGAGTTTATTTGGATTTTTCCAATTTATCATTACTTTCTTCTTTCTCCTTTAGGATCTAATCCAGGATCCCACATTGTATTTATTTGTCATGTTGCTTTAATCTCCCCACTGAGAGTTGCGTAGTCTTTGCTTATATTTTTCATGATCTTGACACTTTTGAAGACCGCTGCTTAGATATTTTATAGAATGCCCTTCAATTTAGGTTTCCCGATATTTTTCCATAATTAGATTAAGGTTATGGATTTTGGGGAAGAAAACCACAGAGGTGGTGTGCCCTTCTTAGTGTAGCATTTCAACATGATGTTTATGTGTCTTATTACTAGTGATGTTATCCTTGATTCCATATTTCTGTGCTGTAAAGTCACTTTTTTCATCTGTAACTAATATTTAGAGGGGAGATACTTTAAAGCTATGCAAATAACCTTTTTGTTTGTATACCTTTGATTCAGTTGTACATACTCATCAGTGGCTCTTGCCTACATTGATTGTTATTAGGTTGTCCTGGTGGTGATTTTCTGTTTCATTTATTCCTTCTACATTTAATAATTGGGTTTCTGCTATAAGAAAGAATTGTGTCTTCTCGCTTATTTACTTATTAATTCAGTCATCTATTTCGTTATGAACTCATGGGTATTTATTTTATTATCTGGATTATAACCCCATAGTATCATTATTTACTTTGTTACTCAAGTTGTTCTGGTTTTACTCACTGGTAATTCTTTCAAGTTTCCCTGGTATAAAAAGATGGTCTGGGCTCATCTTGTATTTTCCCTGCCCCAGCTCTGGAATCACCCACTTCTCCAAAACGCCTGATTTCTTGCATTTAAGAATGATACATAGAAGCCAAAAATATGCTAATATGCTCATTGCTGCTGTAATGTCACTGCCTCTAGGCCCTCTCAGTGGACAAAGCTAGGAAAGATGTGTATGTATGCAAACCCACATATACATCTGTATTTATTTCTGTATCTTATCTGAAAGAGGTCCCTGCACCCAATTCCCAGGTGGGGAGGGGCAGTGGTGCCCCATACCAACAAGCATTTGAATTCAACTCAGTTCTGACACTGTGTATGTACACAGAGATAGCATCAGGTTCCACAGGTAAAGGACTCAGTCCCACAAGACCACCCTCCACTTCAGTGGCAGTTGCAAGACCAGGTTTTTACCTGTGCCTCTTACCAACTGGCTATAAATTAGAGATTCTCCACACCCCGCTCCTTGGGTTCAATTAATTTGCTATAATGGATCACAGAATTCAGGAAAACCCATTTACTTACTAGATTACTAGTTTATTACAGAGGATGTTGAAGAATATAAACCAACAACCAGATGAAGAAATAATAGGGCAAGGTCTGGAACAAAGGTGCTCTGTCCTCTTTGAGCTTGGTGCGCAACATGGTACCACATGGAAGCACTCTGCCTCCCCAACTTGGAAGCTCCAAAAGAGGGCAGTGAGCTATCCTTTTAGGGTTTTTATGGAGGCTTCATTACATTGTTGTGATTGACTAAGTCATTGGCCATTGGTGATTGGTTCCGTGTCAAGCCCTTCTCCCCTCCCCAGAAATCAGGGTGTAGGACTCAAAGTTCCAATCCTCTAACCATCTGGTTAGCTCTACTGGCAGACAACCCCCACCCTTGGGTAGGACCCAAAAGTTACCCATTTAACATAACAAGAGACACTGCTGTTGCCCTCATGGCTTAGGAAATCCCAAGGGGTTTAGGAGCTATAAGGCTAGGAACTGTGGATGAAGACTGAGTATATATGAGACATACATTTTGGTCATCTGAATGACCAAATATATATATTTCTTATAAATCACAGTGTCACACCATTTCTCTATATATTTTTAAATAATCCACAATAAATGCCATGAGATCATACTAATATTCTAAGTGTATTTAAGCACCAGTAGACCTGCTTATTTATAATTTCTTTTTCTGACAAACTTGGCTCTCAATAATGACAGTATATTTTCACTTCTTGATTATACAGTTTTTATTGGTGATTCAGCAAAATTATAAATTTCTACATATTGCATTATATAAAGTTGTTTTAAAATATTCATGAATAATTAAGATCAACTATATTGTATGTAGAATTCTGTGTATTCTGAAGGCCGCTTTAAGAAATGAATTTTATTTCCCTTTTTTTTTGAAGATTTTATTTATTTACTTTTAGAGAAAGGTGAAAAGAGGGGGAACGAGAGGGAGAAAAACATCAGTGTATGAGAGAAACATCAATTGGCTTGCCTCTTGCATGTGCCTCAGTTGGAGACTGGCTGGCAATCCAACCATGTGCCCTAACCAGGATTCTAACCAGCGACCTTCTGCTTTGCGGGAGGATATGCCCAGCCAACTGAGCCACATGGATCAAGGAAAGAAATGAGTTTTAGAAAGATTTGAAAATCCAAGTGTGGTATTATTTCTAACTTGATCTTTTGTTTAATTATGGATTTACTATTTTATATGACAATACTATGTTCTTAAACAAGTTTAGGTGTTTTGTGGATTTGCTTTGAAATCTTTTTTTTTTTTAATAGGTCTTAACTTGCAGAGTCAGTTTAATCTGGAAAATGTCACTGTTTTCAATACCAATGAGCAGGAAAGTACATTGGGTCAGAAGGTGAGGTTGATATGAAATCTAACAGAACACATTTATATGTTTGTTATTGAGGTAACTTGTATGACTAAGTCATCAAAAGTTTTTAAACTTTTATTTCCAGTTTGTAGAAATAATATGTATTCTCTTAAAAATGCAAACAAAAGTAGAAATATTTAAAATAGAAAATATAGCTACCCTATAATCCAAGGCCCCAAAGATAATCACTCTTAACATTCTCTATCAAGACTTTTTTGTATGTGTAGTTCTATTCCAAAAATGAGGTCATGTAGTACATACTGTTCTGAAATTTACTTACTTCTTTTAGCAGTAAAAATGGATGCATTTTTGCAACAGTATGTTTAGATGTAGCTCAGTGTTCATGCCTCATGATAAATCTTTTGATATATTACAATCCCTGTCAGTTGGCATTTAAATAATGTCTAATAGTGAAAAATTGTTAACAGCATCATAGTGAATAATATTGTGTATATCATTGCTATATTATGCAGGTGTCTCTGTAGGATAAATTTTGATAAGTGAAATTGCTATGTCAAAATATATGCATATATCAGATTTTGATGGCGGTTGCCCAGTTACTTCTCAAAAAGGTTGTACCCGTTTATAGTACCACCAGTGGCACATAGAGAATGCCTGCCCATTTTCATACAACCTCATAGCAACCCTGGGAATTATCAACTTTTAAAAATCTTCACTTAATTGATACTTAACTTGAAAAGTAAGTCATCTTTGCTTTGACTTGCTTTCCTTGGTTATTAATTGAAGTCAAGGAACTTACTGTGTTTATTAGAATATATTTTTCTTCTATGCTGATTTGAAGCAGTGAGGAAGAGAATTGCCTATTAATGCCATTTGCTCAGTTTTCTGTGAAATGTTTGTTTCTTGTGATGTGTAGAAATTACCATTATTTTATATAGAGTATTCATTTAGTGCCTACCATATATTGATACATTTTTTTCTCAGTTTATACTTTTTCTTGTAACTTTATGGTGCCTTTGCTGAATAAAATTTTTACATTTGGATATAATATTAACATTTGTTGATCATTTGTTGTTGCTCACCTTATGTCATGCTTAAGGCCTCTGTTCCACAAGATTGTATCAGCCCCTTTGTTTTCTTCTGGTGCATTTATGGTTTTGTTTCTTCCTTTATCTCTTTTTTTAAGATTTTATTTATTTTAGAGAGGGGAAGGGAGGGAGGAAGAGAGAGAGAAACATAAATGTATGGTTGCCTCTCACGTGCCGCCTAATAGGGACCTGGCCAGCAACCCAGGCATGTGTCCTAGACTAGGAATGGAACCAGCAACCCTTTGGTTCACAGGATGGGACTCAATCCAGTGAGCCACACCAGCCAGGGCTCCTTAACTCTAACCCAGCAGAAATATTGTAGTTTGGAATAAATTGAGCTGTAATTTTTTTTCCCCAAATAGCCAGTTATGTGCCTAGTGATTCTTTAAACATTATAGTATGTCCAGAAGACTGTCCAGGGTTGTGAAATTCCTGAATATTCAACACCTACTCTTCATTTAAGACCAAGTTATAAAGTTTTAAAATTATTAACTAGATAAAACTAATGTCTCACTATAGATTAATCAGACTACTTAAGTAATTTATTCCTTGAAGTGTGAAATCATTATCAATTTGGAAGTAATGTTGACTTTCCTTAAAGTTTTTCAAAATCTTGTCCTTCATCTTTATGTATCTTTTAGGTACTTCTTAGATTATTCCATGTAAATTATTTTGAAGTTTTCAATATAGAGCTGGACACCTAGCATCCCAGCATATCCTAACATGTTCCCAGCTAATAAGTGTTCTATGTGGGGATCAGGGAGAATTTCCATAGTGAAATTGAAGTTGGAGATTAAATACTACTTAAATTCATTTATTTACTGCAATTCTTAGAGTCCTTAAAACACTAATGATTTTCTCAATTCTCTAAAAGGTCATTGTATATATTTCCACATATCTTGCTATAGACCCCTTATTCCCAGAGAGAACCTACTGACTATGCTTGGAGAAATACTGGTTTAAAACTTTTCACATTGTCTTCATGATTGTCCTATGTCATTGTCATACTGGTCTTGAGTTCTCAGCTCCCTGTCACATAGAATTCCCATTGACTTAAAGATTAACTATAGGTCTATATAGTTTCTGTGACTAGACTTCTCTACTAATGATTGTCTAGCAGTGTTTGAGTGACATTATTCCAGCATTTACCTTCTGCCTGACAAATGCTTCATGACAGACTGCACTTTTTTTTAAATTTAGCACACTGAAGATAGAGAAGAAGGAATGGATGTAGAAGAAGGTGAAATGGGAGATGATGAAGCTCCAACAACTTGGTGAGTTTTTAGAAGCTCAGATTTCTTAATTTACAAAGGTAATCAAGTTCTAGATCGGGATGTCAAACTCATTTTCATCCGGGGTTACCACAGCCTCACAGTTGCCTTCAAAGGGCTGAATGTAATTTTAGGGCTGTATAAATGTAAGTACTCCTTAACTAGGGGCACGGAGCTCAGCGCTGCTACCAGGTAGAAACAAGGTGCCAGGCCGGATAAAACAGGGCGGAGGGCTGGATTTAGCCCACAGACCTTGTGTTTGCCACTTGTGTTCTAGAGTGAGAATGTAGACAAAGAGGAAGGAAATCATGCTTATAGATTTCTTTTATTTATAACTGTCATGTATATTACTTACAATTATAAATTCTAAGTTACTAATGAGTTGTATCAGTTGGTTTCTAAATTGCCCGCAAACAATTCATTGTTTACACAGCCTACTTAATACATGTTCATAACATTTAAAAGACCAAACACAAACAACCTAAGTACTCCTCCCCTTTTCCCTTCCATTTAGATTTGTAGACTCAATGCCCATGGGTATTGAGCTATTTAATGAAGTAGGAGGAATAAGAAACTTCCTTTCTCTCTTCTACCCTCCTATCCCTTCCTGGGACTTCTTCTTATCTCATTCTCTATAACTGTTCTTTCCTGTGTTCTTCCATATAATTTTTCTTTTCTTTTCTTTATTTTATTTATTTTTAGAGAGAGGGGAAGGGAGAACTAAAGAGAGGGAGAGAAATATCAATATGACAGAGAAACATTGATCACCCCTAACTGGGTACCTGGACTACAAACCAGGCATGTGTCCTGATCAGGAATCGAACCTGTGACCTGTGGGTTTATAGGCTAGCACTCAATCCATTGAGCCATACCAGCCAGGGCCAAATAATTTCTTTTTAATGCTCATTAGAAGCAGTGAGGAAGAGTGAAGACATGAAGGAACACTTTCACTAGCATTCTTCCAGGTGTCTGAGGTGACAAAAGTTATGATCATCAGTTGCAATTGAGAGAATTTCCAGAAGATCAAGAAGGGGTTTCTATATCTGCACAGGGAGATGTATTCCTTTCATTTCAAATTTCAAATTCAAATACATATCCCCAAAGAAACATTGAAAGTAATATAGCTCCAAGCATAGCCCCAGTATTTCCTAGTCATATAATCTTGAACAAATTACTTGGTTAAGTAAGTTTCAGAGTCTTTAAAATGTAGTGATGCCAACTACCTACTTTAGTTATTGAGAGGATTAAATGAGATGCTATTTGGAAGTGGTCTGCTAAGGTGTTTGGTAGTTATTATGACTGTAGTTGATATTAAAAGGAGGGATATATGTAAAGTGCTTAGAACAGCATCTATTCAGTGCCCAGCAACTATTATCTATAGCTTTTTTGTTTGGGGGTTTTTTTAGAGACTTATTCATGTGCATTATAGATAGAGTAGGCTTTTGGGGTCTGGTCTGTAGGCCACTAGGCAAAGCTACTAGGCTCCAAGGTAACAGGTCACCTGAGTCAAAGAGCCCCAAAGACAAACTCTGATCATTGCAGTTTTTTCTAGTTAGATTCTGCCTAAGTCTGTGTAGACAAATCAGCTCCATTGGTAATGTTCATAAACTAGTCCCAGCTGCAGGAAAATCATTTGAACAGGACTCAATACTCAGTTGCCTCTCAATCTGTTACAATCACTGTTTTTTTTAATGGAGGAAGAAATTGTATGAGGAATTACTTTGTGACCAACTATATCACCAGACTTTCTTAGGCACCACAGTGTATAAAGAACACATTAGTCATGAATCTACAGATTTGGCTGAAGTACATTAATAAAATTTCTTGTATTAAAAAATTTTATTGTATAAAATCATCAGCTTAACATTTAAAAAATACAGTAGTCCCCCACTTATCCGTGGGGAATATGTTCTGAGATCCCCAGTGGACATTTAAAACTGTGGATAGTACCAAAGCCTATCTATGTATGCTCAGTTTCTTCCTGTACATTTATACTTATGATAAAATTTAATTTATAAATTAGGCAGTAAGAGAATGACAGTAGTAACTAAAATTAAATAGAACAATTATAACGGTACTGTAATAAAGGTTATATATATAGATGTGGTCTCTCTTTCAAAGTATCTTACTGTTCTTATACTCACCCTTCTCATAACGATGTGAGATGATACATGTCTGTGATGAGATACAGTGACTTAAATAGCATAGGCATTATTGTGCTGTAGGTTAGGCTATTGTTGACCTTCTGACAGAAGGGGTTACTTGAACAAAAGCACTTAGATTCTACAACAGTTGATCTGGTAATCAAGGTAGCTACCAAATGACTAATGGGCAGGTAGTATAAACAGTGTAGATATACTGGACAAAGGGATGATTCACATCCTAGATAGGATGGAGCATGATGGTGCAGGTTTTTGTCACACTACTCAGGACACCTCACATTTAAAACTTCTAAATTGTTTATTTTGGGTATTTTCCATTTAATATTTTGGACCACAGTTGATCCCAGGTAACTGAAACCATGGAAAGCAAAACGACAGACAAGGGGAAGACTACTCTATGTTTTTTTGTTTTTTTTTAATCCTCACTCAATGATATATTATTGATTTTAGTGAGAGAGAGAGACATCGATCTGTTGCCTCCCACATGCACCTCAACGGGCGATTGAACCTGCAGCCTAAGTATGCACCCTAACCAGAAATGCAGCCCGCAACACTTTGGTGCACAGGACAATGCTCCAACCAACTGAGCCACCTGGCCAGGGCTGTATGTTGTTTTATGGAGTATCTTCATTAAAATAGTTATGAAACATTCTACTTTGGATAGTAACTCTCCTCTCACTTGTTATTGTTTATATTTACAATAAGTAGTTATATTTACTTTGGATAAATATAACATCCAAAAGTATCTGTTAAATGGTGAAGGGGAAAGGCAGAAATACAGTAGACTGAAACATGAAAAGAGGGTAAGAAAGTGGTGAACATTGAATGTAGACAACTCTTGTCAAGTTCAGTCATGAAGGAAAAGAGAGAAGACAGCATCTAGTGTAAAGAAATAGAACCATCAAGGGAGAGAATTTTTTTAAAGTATATTAGTCCTCAACTATAAAAATATCCTAGCAATAATATGTATTAATACTACTTTAAACTGTATGCTGTGAAGCCCCTAAAGCACAAACAAGGCCAACTAAAGATAAAAGAAGAAAGATTAGATGCCCTTATAGGTAGATGATAAGAAGCCACTTGGAATATGTCATTACTAGTATCAAACATTAAATTAGATGTGAGCTTCCTGGCAACTGAGACAAAAAGGGACATAAAATGGCTACATAATCTTCATTCTCTAAGAGGTAACTTTCTGGTTTCTTAAGAGAGAAACTTTCCTGGTACTTCCAGAGATATTTATTCTTACATGTGGTAACTGAGTAACATTTTGTGTGTGTGTGTAATATGTATATACATATAAATATTTGCATATAAATACTCTAAAAACAGTTTTGTTTCAAAAACATCTTTACCAAGTGCATGGAACTGTACAAATATTGAATATTGTATTATTTGATGAATACGGATAATTTATATATGCCTGTTTCTTTTTCCATTTTACTTTTTCATTTTGGGAAATGTTCTTTATGTGGCTTTTTTTTTTTTTAATTAGAGCCAGAGAAAATCCAGACTTACAATCTTATTTTTGTAAATCACTAATGTTAAGTATCGAAAGAGGTTGATATTCAGATCATTGTTTTCCTGTTTTCAGGGTTGTTTGGTACTAGGGAAGAGTTTAGAAAGAAAGTTAATATGCCCATTAGATTCTTTTGAATATTGCTGTTTCTTGACAAAACCTTTGGCAGAAGCTAGATTTTTGTCAGTTAAAAGTTGTCGGTCAATATACTTCATTATTGAATTGAAGCAAGATCCACGTGCTTGAGATACTAGAAGTTACTCTAGCAAAGTTAACATTGTTTTATCAAAATTTGCTAAGCTTGCTGAATCATTTACCTGTTTTGACACTTAATTCAAAGCCTGTCACCTGGGTCAGTATATAATCATAATTTCAAAAATTGTTGTAAAATAACACACACGTACTTTGTTACTGGTCTTTCCTTGTAAACCAAGGGCATTTTCAATTATTTCAATAATAAAGTTCAAAGCTTTATTCCAGGCAGTTGTCAGAGTGTGAATATAAGATAAGTGATGTGTTACTATGTGGTTAGATGTATCTTTTTCTTGAATTGATATGCCAATTGATGTAAATTTAAACTAATAAAATTCTTTAATTGGATATTTTATGACACTAACTTGTACTTTGTCATCTTTTTTTAAAATTTTATTTTAATCATTGTTCAAATACAGTTTTCTCCTTTTTACTCCCAATCCAGCTGTAGTTTGTCATCTTAACCACATGAAATAAATTCCTGTGGTGAGATTCTTGCCTTCATGTTTTACTAAAATACTTTTCCCTTTGTTCTTTCTTAGATTATGAATATACCTTTCTAGACTTGTGTAGACAACTAAATTTTACACTAGCAAAGTATCTTATACTTTTTTATTCTCTCTTACATTATATACAAAGAAACTAAGTCATTTTTCAGCCTTTTTTTAATACTCAAGAGTTTGTTTGTTTTTGAGAGAGAAACATCGATCATTTGCCTCCTATACACACCCTGATGGGGTATCGAACCTGCAGTCTAGGTATGTGCCCTGACAGGGGATTGAACCCACAACCTTTTTGGTGTGTGGGATGATGTTCCAACCATCTGAGCCACCCAGCCAGGGCCATTTTTTAGTCTTTTAAACATTAATTTCCCCCTCCAAAAATGAACTTTTGAAAAGTACGTGGTAAAAATTATACACATTTTATTTTACTATAAGCTTTAAAAAAGCATTATAGTATTGACTCTGATGCCCCCTAGCATAAGAAAAAGTTATTTTTAGTATATCAGTCTCTAAGATGAAGAGTGAGAGGTTAATTTCCTATTATTGGCCAGAATAGAGATGGCAGGATTCTTAAGATCCTGGTTCTACTGTGTGGATCTCTAAACCTGTTTCCTGTTTCCCATAGAAAACTGCAGTCTTACTTAGAATATTTGTCTGGGCATGAAACTTAGAGAAGATAGATGCTAACTAACTACAGTCCATAGGTTTAGCTTAATAAATATATATTTAGAAAGAATGAAGTATGTAATGCAGACAGTATTAATTTTATAGTGGTGATGTTGAAAATTTTTGTGGGTATATCAGGATATGAAAATTCAGTACCTCAAGCATTTTTGACATGGATAATACTAAAAGACTTCATAGGCTATTCTCAGTGATATAGTGTTTTGTTAAAAACAGTGATCTCATGTATTTAAGGAGTCCGAAATGTTTGCTTTAACATTAAAATTTAAAATATTTTATAGAACAATTGCTTATAAATTTAAAATTTATAAGAATGTGTATTTTAACACTAGATTTGTAACATAGCCGAATTAGAAGGTAAATTAACAATGCCATAATAAAGACACTAAAGAAAAGGGCTTATTTTTGTAACACTAAACTGTTATGTGCCTAATGTGTTTGTGGCATACTAGGGCTTCTTAACTCAGTGTATTGGTTAGGATATAATGCCTATGGCTTTTAACATAGAGTCAAATTAACATTAGCATAAACAACTTAGTTGATTTCTTTGTCATGTAAAAGCCTGGAGACAGGCAGTCTAGGGACCAGTGTTCCTTCTTTTGTTCCACCATCCCTTGGTGTTAGTTCTTTTTCCTGTAGTCACGTTGGCTCATCATCTTACCTACATTCTAGCCAACAGAAAGGAAAAAAAAAGTTAAAACAGGGCCCCCCAAAATCACATATGACTACCACTCTCAACTGATTGGTCACAATTTAGCCACATGGCCATATCTAGCTTCTAGATAGGTTGGGAAACATAGTCTTGAATTTTGGATAATCTTGTATCAAGCCAAAATTCAGGGGTTTCATCACTATATAGATAAAGATTTATGTATTAAATTTCCTCTGAAATTATTTATAAAAGTTTATAAGTATTTATGAATGTGCACTTTTCTGGGGAAAGGGACTCTAGCTTTTTGTCAACTTCTTAAAGGGTTTGTGACCCAAGAAAGGTTAGAGCACTTAAATATTTCTAAAGGAACTTAAATTATTTATTTAATATTATTGTTTATTTTATTAGCTCCATTCCAATTGATTACAACCTGTATCGAAAATTCTGGTCACTTCAGGATTACTTCAGGAACCCCGTGCAGTGCTATGAGAAGATTTCGTGGAAAACTTTTCTCAAGGTAAGTTGCCAATCTCAACCTGCCAAAAGCCCAATATTCTATAGCTAATGGCAAAGCCACATCTTGACTCTTGTCCAGCATACTTTTCACTATATATTTCTACCTCTTATGTTTTTAGACCTACTTCATAATATACAACAGCTAAATTGTTAACACCAAAACAACTGATTATGAATGACTTGAGAATTTAAGAGTTAGCAATTATAACCTTTTTTAAAAACATAGTATTATCAACATGAATTGATGAATTTTGGCAGAATATATTCTGTCTTCACTTTGTGTAAAATTATTTCAGCTTTTCTGTTAGAGTGGGTCTGCAGACTTTGGCCTTGGACCAGATCCAGCCTACTGCCTATTTATAAACAAAGTTTTATTAACACAAAACCACACCCATTTGTGTTTACATATTACCTGTGGCTGTTTTTGTGTGACGATAGCAAACTAGTACTTGCAACTGAAATCATAAGAGCCATAACACTAACCCTAACTTTTTACAGAAAAAGTTTGCTGAGCTCTGTTATATAAGAATTCTCTATTTCTTTTTTCTTGGCTACTTAAAGATCAGTTGTCCTTTTTTTGGTGGTGGTGGTGGTGGTGGTGGTGGTGGTTGTTGTTGTTACAATCAAAATTCAAGGTTAATAGATAGCTCTTAGGATGGTGTTTTCACGTTTCACAACTGGTGTGGCTCAGTGGATTGAGTGCTGGCCTGTGAACCAAAGGGTTGCTGGTTTGATTCCCAGTCAGGGCACATGCCTGAGTTGTGGGCCAGGTCCCCAGTAGGGAGATGTGACAGAGGCAACCACACTTTGATGTTTCTCTCCCTTTCTTCTCCCTTCACCCTCTCGAAAAATAAATACAATCTTTAAAAAAAAAAAAAGTAGGATGGCATATGTTCTCTGTTGTTTTGAACTGTTTTACTTTTATATGCAGAATTTTTTTAGTTTTGACCACCATCCAAATTCAGATTAAGTGGTGAGTGAAAAATCATCTGAAATTGTCCTTCAGCTGGATAGGGTTTGACGACATTGTTTTATTTTATCACAGTCTTTAGCACAAGAAATACTTAAGAGTTTCCACAACTAGTTAGCTAATTTCACTGGTAAATTTCTATATACTAGCAAAGTTTTCTTTTCTATGTTTCTTACACAAACTGCATAAGAAATCACATTTCATCAGGAGTAAGGAGTTTATTTCTACTTTTACAATACCATGAAATCTCATACAAAATAGTTTTACCCTTATCTTGCTATCATAATTTTCTTAATTTACCTTACAACATACATATCTGGTAGCTGGGAAGAAATTCTAGGGATTCTGATACAGAAAATCACTAACCAAATTATTGGGCAACAATGCCAAATAAAACTAACTGATATTTTTACTTTGCAGTATTCAGAAGAAGTTCTAGCTGTTTTCAAGAGTTATAAATTAGATGATACGCAGGCCTCAAGAAAAAAGATGGAAGAATTAAAAACAGGAGGAGAACATGTATATTTTGCAAAATTTTTAACAAGTGAAAAGGTATAAATCTTTCGTTTTCACTAAAGCATAATAAATTTTTTCTATTGATATACTTTTTAAGTTCAGTAGCAATGTTTCTTACTTTGGGTTAAAGCTGATAACTTAGTTTTAAAGTCCTATTTCTTTATTGTACAACTAAGACTAATTTGGTTTCAAAGGTGAAAGAGGCTATTCTGCATTAAGTGTGTTTTATAGACTTTACTTTAGAATGAATGCAGTTTAATTACTTTCAGGTATATATATTTTGAACCTCAAGTTGGGCTATAATTTGCATTTATGAATATATTTTGCAATTAGTTTTCCATTTAGGTACAAATAAGAGTTTTAAAAATTACCTGTTAATCTTATTTATATAGTTAGGTAAATTTTGTTCAAATATAAGGGATTTCATAAGTTTCTAGTTAACATGGCACATTGAGTTTGTTTAAATTCACTCCCTTTGCTCCAAATACATACAAATGGCAGGTAAATATATAAAAAGAGAAAACAAAAAAAGACAAGGCTGGCCTTCCAGAAACAAGGTATCTTGACTAGAAGTGCAAGATAGCAAAACTGAAGCTTTGGGCCTACTGTACTCTGTATGTTAAGCAGGTAGTGGCATCCAGGAGTTTCACTGAAAGTGACAGAGACCAGATATGTTTCTGTGGGAGCAGGGGCCAGAGGCAGAATCACTGCTTGCAGAGACTGGGGTGGAACTTAACTCACTTTTGGAAAAAAGCTAAAAAATATATTACCCATTTTCTACCAAGGGCTATGGTTTCATAGGAAATTATGGTTCTAAGAATAACAAAGACACAACTTTTTATTCATCTATTTGCTCTGTGATCAGATATAGGAGGTCTGTCCAGAAGGCATTCAGTCATGTAATACGAAAAATAGAGACATTTATTAAAGAAAATGCAAGATACAAAAAACATTGTACATAGGACAATGATGCCTCAGTCTCTTTCAAAGTAGGCATTTGGGACTTCACACAGTTCTCCCAATTGCCAGCAGCTGACCTGTTGTATTTTTCTGAGTCTCATCAACGGTCTGAAACCTCTTCTGTTTCAAAAGTGATCTTATTTTGGAGAAAAGCCAGAAGTCGCAGAGCAACACCTCTGGGCTATAGGGCTGCTCAGTCACCTTGGTGATTTGATGTTTTGCCAAAAAACTGCATAAGACGTGATGCATGAGCAGGCGTGTTGTCATGATGAAGCTGCCAATCACCAGTTGCCCACAGTTGCAGACTTCTGAGTCATCCGAATAGTTTCTGTGGAGGAATGTTTGAGCTTAATGCAAAATTTGATGCAGACTCATTGTTCTACTCGCTCATTTTGAATATGATAGCCACACAGTATTTTGTGCTCACTCAGGGGCATCTACCCCACCCACTGACTAGTACAGTGAAGTCACCATTGTTCACACATGCACATCCTAGTCCACTTTCCTTGGCTGCCAGGTTACATTGATGTCACACAAACTATTCTTGTTATATTAACAATGGCTGGACTTTTTCTAGACAGACCTCATATGATAGGATATCATATTCCTATTATGATATCCCTAATATACTTACGAAACAGCTGCTCCAAAAATCATCATAAAACTTTTTCCAAACTTGTGCCAGGGGCTCTGATGGAAACAAATGTAAAACTACTAGACAGGAAAGGGTGTACACAAAGAGAAAGAAAGAAGTGAACAAACATCCCAAAACAAAAGCCTCTCATTCATAACTCTCTGAAAAATTAAAATCCCAAAATTCTTTTAAAAATGTAATTCTAAGAAAGATCAGCTACTGGAATATACAGATACACAGTGTGACAAGACTTTACAATACATGTTTTGGATGATCAAAGATAATTGATAATAGAACATCCCTTGAGAATAAGAAATTGTGAAACTGAAACATTTCAGCAGAAATGAAATAGATTTGAATATGACAATTTGGAAGTCTTGATAATTAAAAATATAATCATTGAAACTGAAGCACATGTGGCACACAGTTAAACTATACATTGGACATGAAAATGAGGACTAGCAAATGGAAGATAGTAATGAAATGTTTACCCAGAACACAGCACTGACAGATTTTTTTGATTAATGTGGAAGAACAGTCAAGAGCAATGAAGGGTAGATTGAGAATTTGCAGTGTGTATCTAATAGGATTTTCAAAGAGCAAAATGGAGGGAATGATGGAGAAACTATATTGAAAAGGATTGAAGGAAGACTCAAATTCTCAGATGAAAAGTGTGCTACAACTGCCAGCAGGATAAACAAAGATAAATATATACTTTAATACATCATACTATAACTTCAGGGGTAAAGAGAGAATCTTAAAAGCCAACAAAGAGCCCTGGTTGGTGTGGCTCAGTGGATTGAGTGCTAGCCTGTGAACCAAAGGGTTGCAGGTTTGATTCCCAGTCAGGACACATGCCTGGGTTGCAGGCCAGGACCGCAGTAGTGGGCATGCAAGAAGCAACCACACATTGATGTTTCTCCCTCTCTTTCTCCCTCCCCTCTCTTTCTCTAAAAATAAATAAAATATTTTTTAAAAAAGAAAAATAACTTTAAAAGAAAAAGAAAAATAGCTCTTAAATGGCAAGAGGTAAAAAAGGAACAGGAAGGAATATAGACTACATTATAAATCCAACAGATGGGAAAGGAAGGAAAAGAGCAAAAATGGTAGAAATAAGTCCAAATATACTAGTAATAACTCTGTAAACTGATTTAACATACCTAGTAAGACAGGTTATCAGATTTGGCTTTTTGGAATCCAGCTGTGTTAATTTACTATAAATGAAAGGAACATATAAACCTCTGGTTTATGTGGAGAGAAGAAAATTAGCTTAATACAGAATCTTCCCAAAGATTCATACCTGTCAGAAAGCTAAAATGTCACTTTAAATAATATTATCAGGGGAAAAAGTTACAAAATACAAGAACCTTGTGTTTTAAGTAAGTTTTAAGTAAGACTTGTGTACTTTTAGGAATTACAGGTTACATTTCTCAGGACATAACAGCTATTTCTAGATGTCTTAAAAGATTTTTTTTTGTTAAGACATTTTCAAGGGTATTTTAATAAGAGAAAGCAGCAGGATTATACGTTTTCAGAGAAATCTCCATATTGAAATGTTAAGATCAGTGCTTTTGTATCAATCTTTATTCACCACTTCATCAGAACCCGCTTTCTGACTAGTGTCTCCTTTACTGACTCTTTGTGAGCTTTCTTTCACCAGCAGTATGGAGAGTGTAAGTTTTCAGGGTTAAGAACTAGAATCCATTAGTTAATATTTTGAGAGCTGTAAAACCATCCTTGAGAAGATGAAAATTTTGCAGTATGAGAAGGAAAAAAGGAACCGAGAATTGTAACAAAGAGAATATGAGGCAGGTGATGTTTTGCATCTTCAGTTCTCATCGTTGCCTCATAAGCAACAACTTTACCTTAAATCTATATCTATATAAAGTCCCTACTTGTACAGTCCTTATTTTTTTCTGTCTCATTATGTTTATTGAACTTATTTTCCAATTACAGTTAATAGTCAATATTTGTTTTAGCCCTTCCTGGGTAGATTAGTTGGTTGGAGCATTGTCCTGATACACCAAGGTTGTGAGTTCAGTTCTTATGTGTGTCAGGGCACATACAAGAATCAAACAACGAACAACAAATATCTCTCTCACTCTCTCCCTCTCTCTCTCACACACACACTCTCTCACCCACCCTTTCACCTCCTCCTCCTCCCTCCTTCCCCTTTCCTTCCTGTCAAATCAATTATTTAAAAAAACAACAGCTATGTCAAGCATCATATATAATGATCAGACTTTCAGAAGCACTCTCAATAAATTTAAGAAAAAGGCAGAGATGTCTCCTAGCCACATTTCTGTTAAATGCTCTAATGGAGGACCTAGCCATTTAAAAAAGAGGAAACAAGAAATAAAAGAGTTATACATATTAGACAGAAAAGACTGTTCCTGTTTGAAGGCAATATAATTGTCTACAGTGAAAATTCAAGAGAACCAAGAAACTATTAGGATTCAGGAGGCTTCAGCAAGGTTACAAGAGAAACATCAGTATTGTTCCTATAAGTAACCAATTACAAAATGTTACTCAAAGTAGGATAACAAAAATGGAAAAGTATGAGTACATTTATAGATAGGAAGATGTAGTGCCACTTCTTCCCAAATGTATCCATAAATTCAGTGTATTTTTAATCAAATGCAAATGAAGGAACTTGAAAAGTTGATCTTACAGTCTTTATGAAAAAGCAAAATGCCAAGAGTAACTAAGAAAACTTTGAAAGAGGAGGTGGGAACAGTTCTATCCAATATTAAGACCTATAAAGTTATAGAAATTAAAACAGTGAGGTAATTATTAGTACAGGTATAAAGAAGAAAAATACTGGAACAATAAAAAGCATAAACTGTAGGAAGTCTGATATACAAAAGAGTTACAAATTAGTGAGGAAAACATGGATTATTCTTAATAAATGTTGCTTGGCCAACTCATCGATAGAAAAAATAAAGTTTCATGCAAAGCTTAGTATATGCACAGGACAAGGCTCATAAAAGCCTGGATGAGAAAAGTAAAACTATTGAACATTTAGCAGAAAATACACAATACATTTGGAAAAGGAAAAGATTTTTTTCAGCTACAAAAAAGACAAATCGGGAAAGATCAGTACATTTAATACTAAAATGTAAAATTCTTTAATAGTAAAAGCTCTCAGAAACAAATGAAAAGATTAGCCACAAACTAGAAGATTTTCACTACCTATATAACTGAAAAAATTGGTACTCTAAATATTCCATTGATCAAATGATAACCCAGTAAAAACTGGAGGACTTCCAGCAAGATGGAGGAATAGGTGGACGCACCGTACCTCCTCGCACAACCAAGATTAGAACAACAATAATTTACAATAATTTACAGACAGAATAACACCCAGAACTGATAGAGGATTTATTTGAATGGAAGTCGGACAGCCAAGAAGTTGAAGTAGACCCGTATATCCAGACTGGTAGGAGAAGACGAGCCGGGCGGGCGTGGGGCAGGCGCAGGGCTGGCGCAGGTCGGCGGCGCGCGGAGGTCAGGGAAAATTTGGCGCGAAATCGGCGCGACAGCCATCTGGGGCGCAAGAACGCAGCGGTGATCCTTGAGTACGCAAGCTGCAGCTGGTGGACCCAGTGAGGCAGTGATTGTAGACCAGGGCAGAGCTCGCAGCCCAGGATCCCAGAGAGGGTCTGAGCCCAGGAGAACGGAACTACCGCCATTGTCCCCGCCCCCACATGTAACGTCACAATCTAGCGACTGGGGTGCCCAGCCCCAGTGAACACCTAAGGCTCCGCCCCCCACCGTAGCAAGAGCGACCAGACAGGGGAAAAAAAAGGAGAGACAGGGAAAGACATGTTTCCAACAGAACAGATCAGTCCCCCAGGACTCATCCTTTTGAGCGACCAAGAAATAGCCAATCTATCAGATGCACAGTTCAAAACACTGATGATCAGAAAGCTCATGGAATGGGTTGATTTGGGTGCAAATGAGATGAAAGGATGCAGGTTACCACAAAAGAGATGCAGGAAGATATATGGAGGAGAGCCAATAGTGAAAGGAAGGAATCTGAGTCTGAAAATAATACAGTGGACCAGAAGGAAGAAAAAAACAACCAAGCAGGAAAGTATGATGAAATAAGAATTCAAAAAAACGAGGAAAAGCTTAAGAGCATCCAGGACACCTTTAAACATTCCAACATCCGAATTATAGGGGTACCAGAATGGGAAGGGGAAAAGCAACAAATTGAGCATGTATTTGAACAAATAATAAAGGAGAACTTCCCCAATCTGGCAAAGGGAACAGTCTTCCAAGAAATCCAAGAAGCTCAGAGAGCCCCAAAGAAGTTGGACCCAAGAAGAAACACACCAAGGCACATCATAATTACATTAGCCAAGGTAAAAACGAAGGAGAGAATCCTAGAAGCTGCAAGAGATAAGGGGACAGTAACCTACAAAGGAGTTCCCATCAGACTGTCAGCTGATTTCTCCAAAGAGACCTTATAGGCAAGAAGGGGCTGGAAAGTAATATTCCAAGTCATGAAAGACAAGGACCTACATCCCAGATTGCTCTATCCAGCAAAGCTCTCATTTAGAATGGAAGGGCAGATAAAGTGCTTCTCAGATAAGGTCAAGTTAAAGGAGTTCATCATCACCAAGCCCTTATTTTATGAAACGTTAAAGGGACTTATCTAAGAAAAGAAGATACAGAAAAAACATGTCTAGTAAAAGGGCAGCAAACTCACAATTATTAACAACCACACCTAAAGCAAAACCAAAAGAAACTAAGCAAACAACTAGAACAAGAACAGAACCACAGAAATGGAGGGCACATGGAGGGTTAGCAGCAGGGGGGCGGGGAGGAGAGAGGGGGAAAAGGTATAGAGAATAAGTAGCATAGAATGTAGGTTGAAAATAGATAGGGGGAGGGCAAGAATAGTACGGGAAATGTAGAAGCTAAAGAACTCATAAGTATGACACATGGACATGAACTAAAGTGGGGGAACGTGGGTGGGAGAGGGGGTACAGGGTGGAGGGGAGAGAAGGGGGGAAATGGGACAACTGTAATAGCGTAATCAATAAAATATATTTTAAAAAACTGGAAAATGGTATGGACAGGTAATTTGCAGACATAGAAACTGAATATCTAATAAGTTTACAAAGAACACTAGCATCACTAGTAGCCAGAGAAATTAAAATGGTGAGATAATCATTTTACACTTACCAAATTGAGAAAAATAAAAAAGCCCAACAAATGGTATTGATAAAGGTAGGGGAAAGGAGAACTTTCCTACACTGCTGGTCAATGTATAAATTGTTACAGTCACTTTGCAAAACAATTTTATAGCTAGTGAAGTTAAAACTTTCATTCCTAGATGTGATCCTTAGGGAAACACACACACATATACATGCACAAGGAAATGGATCAGAAGGCTCATTGCTTGTAAGTTATGTGTTTGTAAGTGAAAGTTAGAACAAACCTAAGTATCCATTAGCAGGAGACTAGGTGGTAAATTTATACAACAGAGTTCTGTGGAGCAGGGGTAATTAAATCTGGCTTAGTGCCTATTTTTGTAAATGAGTTTTACTGGAGCACAGCCATACTAGTTCATTCATGTATTGTCTGTGGCTGCTTTTGCACTACAACAGCAGAGGTAAGTACTTGTAACAGAGAACTTAACCATCCACAAAGCCTGAAATAATTTACTAACTGGCCCTTTACAGAAATTGTCAACCCTTAACAAATTTACCAACTCCTGAAATAGAGCTACATGTATTAAATTGTATAAATTTCAACATAATGTTGTATGAAATAGTTTATTGCAGAATAATCTGTATATAGAGTTCAAAAACATGCAAATTACATAGATATTTGTAGATATTTCCATATGTTGTAGTAGTATAAAATATGCATAAGAATCATAATCACCAAATGCATGGTCGTACTTACCATAGTTGGGGAGGAGATTATGGAGGGGCCTACAACAGTTTCTGTAATAGCCTATTTCTTTAACAAATATGGAACAAGTGAAAATATTAGGATCTGATATGCAATTGGGTAGTGAGGCATGATTGTTGTATTATTTAACTATATTTGTTGACATTTAAAAATTTCATGATTTGAAAATTGGATAATTTGCTCTCAGCTTATATGTAAATAATGAGATTAGTAGGATTTTAATAATGAGAATGGTTTTAAAATTTTGTTTTCTAGAACATATTTTTCAGATATTTTGTGTTAAAGTGATAGAAATGGAAGAATTCATACTTCAGTTTAATTTTACCATTAATATTGTTTACATGTATAGTTTATTAATAAAAAGCATAAAGGTACCTGAAAAGAATAGCCTGAGCCTTTTGGATTTGAAGTAATAGCAGGACGTCTGAGGTCTGAGCTAAGATGTACAGTAAAAGCTAAAGAAGATAAAAGGCCCCTTGTTCAAGAAACAAAGATGGCAAAGAAATATTTGACCCATTGCATGATAAAATGGTACAATTTTTAAAATAAGCAAAAAAAACTAGAACGTATATATTATGGAAAAAAGAATACAATTGAGTGTGTCAGTTTTACTCTCAGCTCTGTCCTTAACTAGCTGTGTAACCTTCCAGAAGTCACCTTAATTTCTCGGGTCTAGTTTTCTTAAGCATAATGTAAAGCAATTAGTTTGCATGATCACACCTTTCCACCTCTGAGTCTGTCAATGTCTTGTTGACTTCTGTTTCCAATCCATTGTTCCTATCAAGAAAAATTATCTTCTAACATTAAAAAATGCATGTGGTAAGGAGGACTTAAGGCCTAAGATAGATGAAGAGTTAGTAAACAGTAGTCAGCATAGTTCATTTCTTCAATCCAGTAGTTCCTGTCTGCACTCCCAAACTGTTTGAACTACTTAGGGTCTTCAAACAGGCCAGTCTCTTTGTCAGAGTTTTTGTACCTCTTGTTTCTTCCTACATATTCTCCAAATTTAGGTTTGCTCCTATGGTTTATAGTTGCTGCTTTTTCCAAGAAGTCTTCCTAGAGTTGCTTAGGCAAAGAGACAGATGGTGGAGCCTCTCACTGAATTAGCCAACCTGGAGAAGAGGCTTTATGGGGGAAATTGGTGTGTTTTATTTTGGGCAAGAAATCCGATCAAGTGTCAGTTGAATATTCAAGCAGAGATAGGTAGTCCCTTCTGAGCATGCATACAGATCGGAAGACTGGAAAGGAGATGGAGGTTGAAAGTATAGATTTGGGAGTTACCAGCTTACACATGGCTATTGAAAAAGGAGAGTGTAGACTGGAAAGAGAAGAAAACATCAGATTGAGTCCTGAAGAAAACCAGCATTTAAAGGAGAAGGAAGGGAGGGGGAGAGAAAAACATTAAAAAGTAGCCAGTGCAACCGGAGAAAAAAACTAGAAAAGTAGTACCTCCTGGAAGCTAGGCATATTAAGTAGGATGAAGACTATAAAGAGTGTTCATTGGATTGAACCACAAATAAGTCATTGATGATCTTGACGAATACACTTGCAGTGGATTGGCGAATGAGATAGCAAGTTCAGGGGTGAACTGGAAACGGTGCTGTTCAGGAAGGATAAGGTGAGGCTCTTTGGGAGAAGTTATTTAATGCTAATTGAAAGAAGGGGTTGACAATATAGGCACTGGGGCAGTTAATTGATGGAATTCAATTAGGGAGACTGGAATGTCCAGATGGATGATGATGTGACAGAAAATGAGGAAAATGAGAATCTGGGTGCAACTGAAATACCCAGTTTGATTAATTTTTCTCCTCATTCTAGGGAGGTAGTTATCTATTGTGAGAGGGGTAATACATAGTGGTTTTGGTAAGTGGAAAAGCCTTGAAATAGTTGCTGTAAAGAGTAGGAGAGAAAATAGCCTTAGGAAATAGGGAAAGATTGCTGATTAGAGACAAAGAGTTTTAGGTTAGAGACAGTGACATAGCAGTGGTACCATCTGCATTGCTGTGTGATTAGTGTTTTCTTCCAAGCAGCTCCACCTGCAGCCTAGATTGGAAGCTTTAGCATTGATATAGAGAAAGGGAATAAAATTGGTTTGATCTGAGGTTGTCATTTTGCTCAATAGATGTGACAGAAGTGTGGGACAGGGTGTTGAAGTTGGCAAGAAAGTGATTGAAGAGATAAAAAAAAGTCTAAACCATGGATCAGCCAACTACAGCCTACTTACTATTTGGTTTTGTTGTTCATTTTAAATGTTTACGTAAGTACCTACACAATATCCATAATATGCCTCTCGGCTCAAATAGCTTAAAATACTCATTTTCTGGCCCCCTGATTAAAAGTTTGCTGACCCCTTATCTAGACTAAAATAGGATTCTAGTAAAAACAGGTGGGACTAATAGTCAGAAAACAAAGAGTTCAAGGGACCTAAGGCCTCAGGAAGGTCCAAATATTAGATATATTGGGGCAACTGAGTGAGAGACCTGGAAGAATAGGAGGTTATAGTTAGAGGCTTGTGAACTAAAGATTTCAAAGCTGGGGCTGCCGTGAGCGAAAACCAGATCCAGCTTGTAGCACTGGTAGCTGGGGGCCAAAGGGTCTGTGACTGTCACTGGAGTTTGTGTCAAGGAACTGAGAGCCAGATGGGTATGAAGTCCCTCAGGAGTCAGAGGAAAGAAAACTAGAAGTGTGCCATTCAATTTGCCCGTTTGGGGGTGGGATCATTAATATGATAAAAGAATCAAAGTAGTCTCTAAAGGGGAGTAAAACCTGACTGGAAACCAAATCATGTTTAAATTTTTGTAAGTCATGGGATTTACTTAAGCAAGAGCCAGTCGTGTGGAAGAAATGGCTAGTGAGTGTTAGGCTGCATTAGTAAGTGGAACATAGCCAAAGGACACCAAATCCTAGGGCTTTCCCGTGTCTTACAGGTTATTCCTTTAGCACACACCAGCTTTGCATTGCTCTAGGTCGGGGAGGCAAAACCAGCACAAATTGGTGGATGTAGACTTCAGCTTTCCTTCATCGCTGGAGGTAGTTCTTACAGGAAGAACAGCTAAGGGGCAGGGTTGTTGAAGAACTTTTTCCTAAGAGACCTTTCTAGTCCTTCTGGTCCATTCAATTATCACAGATAATTGAAGAATGATACAATTTTTCTAAAATGTAAAAAGTCCATTTAGTTCACAGATGACTCATCTCTAATTCCTTTCTGTTTATTTATTATTGAGTACCAACTCTGTTGCAGGCACTTTGGAGGGCTACAAAAATGAACAACACCCTTTACTGTGTTTATCTGTGTGGACCTTTCCTTTAGCCATTATTTCTTTATATGTAGGAAAGTGGGGAAGCCTTTTACTTTTTATATTTCTGCCTTTATCCTGACTTCAGGATCACAAATACAACATTACTATCCACTGACACAAATACGTCATGACATAAATTGGTAAAGAACTCTATGGAGCCACTCTGTCTTGGGTCTTGTGCAGTAGTGCCTCACGTGCAATGAGCTTTCAGCAACTGTTTTTTGAATTGAAAGCTTTCATTTCTGTAATAGCATAACCTATACCTTTGGGCAAAACTGGAATTTAATGTGTTGTTTTGTGTATATGCTTGTTTTTCGAGTAGTTGATGGATTTACAACTGAGTGACAGTAACTTTCGGCGACACATCCTATTGCAGTATCTCATTTTATTCCAGTATCTCAAGGGACAGGTCAAATTCAAAAGGTAAGTATAAGTTAATAAATGAGTAGTAAATAGTTTGTAAACTCCAAAGAGAAAGACTTGCTGGCTGATATTTTGTTTTGTTCATTTGTTTGTTTTTATTTTAATTTTTTTCCCCTGTGCATTGGGCTTATTTTATGTATAGGGTCACTGCCCAAAAACATTTCGTTTGCAGCAACATTAGGTAATTGAGCTTTTGTTAGTGTTTGTTTTAGAAAGATGTAGACATTGAGTGCCAGGGCTTCCTGGGATTCCTCAGTGGTATTGGTGGGTGGAGGTCTTGCTCCAGACTTCCATCATCCCCTTCTCACCTAGTTTGGACCTTCTCCAAACCTGATTTGCAAACTAAGCCAATAACACTTTTTCACAAGGTGTGAAGCTGGCTTAAAAAATGAAAGTTAATCTTTGAAGAACAGAGGAGTTGCAGTTTCTTTGGGATTTCAGAAAACCTAATCAGGATGTCTACTGTCTATCTTAATACCTCCACCTGTGGTCTTGATCATTTCCTCTTGTACTATCCATAATTAGAGTTCACTGTTACTTGATGGTGTTTTGTTAAGTTTGCAAAGAGGTATTAGTTGTGTAAACATGGCTTTACTACCTGCTGGTTTCAGATTCTATTGTCATTTACTCAGTAGTAGCAATTTAGCTCTTTCAGATTTGTAATTTTAAGATAATACGTAGCAAGCACACAAAATGTTCTCGCTTATCCTTCTGTTTGTTGTGGAGGTTTGGTGTAACACAGTAGAAGGATCAAGGGCTTTGGAGCCAGATCTAGGTTTGAATTCAAGTTTTATGGCCTTGGGCAAATCACTGAACTTCTAAATGGTCTCTGTTTAATATGCACAGGTACTCACTCTGAGAATTAAATAAGTACTGCATATAGAATGCTCCGATCTTGGCACGTGGTAGTCTATTAATATTTATGGGATGGCTATAAAGCACCTAACACAAAGAGTTGAATTAATGCTAGCTGTTAATAATTTGGGTCTGCTTTCAGCCTTCTCTAGGCTTTTGGGGTTTTAGTCATTATATTTTGAATACATTTTAAAAGAATGTAGCATGCTTTATTTGAATGTGCATATTGTAGAGGAGTGTGTTAATATTGTGTCAGAGGTTTTCATCCCATATTAAACTTACTATTTTAGGAAATATTCATTGTTCATATTTAATCAAATTAATGGAATGTTTTATTCTCCTTCATATACTTTCATGTTTTTAATTCTAACCATCTTAACCTAAGGATGAAGTACAAGAAGTTCTCTTACAACCCTCCCATTTGTGATTGTTCTTGTCTTGCTGATTTTTGACACTTTTTACATTATGGTTTAGTTATCTGTAACAGATCTTGTGTTTTTTCAAAACAGTATATAAACCTTGAAATTGAATATACACTGCTGTCAACTCAAGCATGCTTTTATTACTTTGTTTTGTAGTTCAAACTATGTTTTAACTGATGAGCAATCACTCTGGATTGAAGATACTACAAAATCAGTTTATCAAGTAAGTTCAACACGCAACAAACCCATGATTGAACAAAATGGAAATTTAGAATTTTCTTTGTTTCAGCCCCAAATAGGAAAATAAGGATAAAGTTAAGCTCAGGTACAAGACCACAAACACTTCTTGGTTCTCTGCCTACAAACCACTCCTATGATGCAGAAAGTTGTTGAAAGCTTAGTATATTCTTTCTAATCACAGCTACTATCTGAAAACCCACCCGATGGAGAAAGATTTTCAAAGATGGTAGAGGTATGTGTTTTATATTTACACAGTATTCTTAGCACCAAATACAATTTTAGAAGCTCCCCTTACGCAAATGTAATGTCTTTGTTTTCCCCAGCATATATTAAACACTGAAGAAAACTGGAACTCATGGAAAAATGAAGGCTGCCCAAGTTTTGTGAAAGAAAGGTAAATGTATCCTCACCTCAGCCAGTATAAGAAATGTTAAAATATAATTTGACATGATTATATTATGTAGAGATAAGTGTACATGTATCTCATATAAAAAAGTTGAGCTCAGTAATAATACAGCAACTTTATTTGAATTTTTTACCTCAGGTTTTGTGTGATTAAGCTCCCAGAACAAATTGATCTATTATATTAATTATTGAAAAAAATGTTGTATACCCAACTTCTTGTAATTTGTACCCTGGTGTGACATTTTTGTTTTTGATGAGTGGTCTATAGTAATATGAAGTTTCCATTTTTTTAAGGAAGAAAATGATAAATTTTCTTTTACATTAAGCACTCTTCCATTTCTGCTGTCTGTAATTCCAGTCTGTTTTGTTCACCACAGGACATCCGATAGCAAGCCAACGAGAGTAGTACGGAAGAGGACAGCACCAGAGGACTTCCTAGGGAAAGGACCCAGCAAAAAGATTCTGATGGGAAAGTAGGTTAACCTGCCTCCGTATATGGAATGTTGTTATTTTTTATTTTGAATTTGTTACTATAAGAACTCTCCAGTTTTTGTGTTTTCCCAGTTTTTTGTGTGTTTGCACATGCACAGATGACTGAGTAAAACACCTCCTATCAATCTCTAGGGCCTGTTATGTGAGTTCCTGCAACTAGACACATTTCCATGTTCCAACTAGACAGAATCCATGGCTCTAGGCTACACCATTTGACCACATGACAGACAGTACAGTTGCT
Source organism: Phyllostomus discolor (assembly GCF_004126475.2). Classification (NCBI taxonomy): domain Eukaryota; kingdom Metazoa; phylum Chordata; class Mammalia; order Chiroptera; family Phyllostomidae; genus Phyllostomus; species Phyllostomus discolor. The sequence goes on along the minus strand of NC_040911.2, from coordinate 40,055,536 downwards.
GTTAGATTGATCCAGTTCATTTCTAGTGGTTGAAAGATACCACAGTCCTTTCTGTTACCTTCTAGTTAACTGTTCACTGTTTTACATTGTGCTTGAATATTTTTAGAAAAAAGTAATGACTGTTGATTATCATTCAATATATGCTCATATAGAAAATTTGCTAAATACCTAAAATTAATAAAGAAAATTAAAATTCAGCTGTTTAACTTTAGGTATTTTTATAGCTTTAAGACATGAGGATGGTATCCATTAAAAATGTACTTGTTTGTGTCTATTTTGTAGTGAGGAGTTAACAAGACTTTGGAACCTCTGCCCTGATAATATGGAAGCCTGTAAATCAGACACAAGGCAAGTTTCACGTGGTTCACATTAAGTATTGCTTTTCTCAAATGTTACGTAGCGTAGAATGGTCTTTTGTCAACTGTCAGGAGAGTTCAAAAGAGATTTAAAATTTATTGTGGTTGACTTTGGCACAGCAAAATCTGACTTCCTACTTTACGCACCTAGAAGTGCTGATAAAATACTTTTAGAAATCACAACAAAATAAGGATTCACAAAAGAAGAGGGACCTAAAACCTGGGTATGAACAACTTCTAGCTAGGGAATAGTACAGATGATTCCCACTTTTGGGAACCATGGAACTTGGATTTTAACAGACACAAATGGACAGAAGGTGAGACCTTAGCCCTGCACAAACTGGCAGCTGAATTTCCCCTGGATAAAGCTGAGCCCTCTGGTGCACTATATTATCTGTAATAGGCAAAATGGGAAATGGAGGGACTTCCTCTCTGGTACAGGAAACAAAGCTTTTCTGTTACTACCTGGGCTGTGGACATATAGGAAAAAGTATCTCTGAGAAATTATAACCACAAGTCTGCTCTACTACCAGCAGTTAACTAAAGGGGTGAACTAAAAAGTCCCAGACTTCATGGAGGTCACATCTTCAACCTAAGCCACACAAGAATCCTGCAGATAAAAATCTGAAGCTAAATTCACCATCCAAACTTAACATACAAGAAGACAATGTACCATGAGTGAGAGTCAGCAGACAAAACAAGCAATAGAAATCAGCCCTTTGGGAAATAAACCATCAAATAAAGGCTTAAAATAAGTATATTTAAGATAAAGACATGAAAGAAGGAATTGGAAATAAAAGAAACATAATACTCTAAAAAAATCAGGTGAATTTGAAAAAAAAATACTTCTAGCAATAAGAATTAACGATTTAAAAAATCACCACAAGCCCTGGCTGGTACAGCTCAGTGGACTGAGCACGGGCTGTGAACCAAAGGGTTACCAGTACAATTCCCAGTCAGGGCACAGGCCTGGGTTGCAGGCCAGATCCCCAGTAGGGTGCATGTGAGAGGCAACCACACATTGATATTTCTCTCCTTCTCTTCCTCTCTCTCTAAAAATGAATAAATAAAATCTTAAAAATAAATAAAAAATCACCACGAAAGCAGTGCAGAGGTATCAAAAATTAGAAAATATTAAAAAGTAAAGCCAAGAGCAACAGAATGATAAGGTCCAGCAAATATCTAATAGAATGTGAATAAATCTTTCCCATAAAAGAGAATGGGACAGAGGAAGTAATCAAAGCCATAATGACAGAATTTTTCAGAGCTTAGAATCAGCATAAATTCTTAGGTTCATGAAGTACAGACCTAAGTGGGATAGACAGAATAAATCCTTCTCTCTACACATTGTAGTAGTCACCCGAGAGAAAAAACACCACTGCAGAGGAGCAAAATTAGGCTGACAGACAGACTTACAGAACAAAAGGAACCAGAGAGTGGGAATGATAACTTCAAAGTGAAAGCATCGACCCCAAATTCCTGTAACAGTGGGTCAGGCGAGAGTGATTGGGGAAATAAAGTTACTTTCAGACTAAAGCGTGAAAATCTTGTCATCAACAATCTTCCTTATAAAAAACTGCAGAAATTGAACCTGAAGCAATGTGTAAGTTGCAAGGATCGCTATACAAAGACATGGTAAATACAAATAAATCTCATCAAGGATTCAATTGTTACAAAAACGGTAATATTACTAATTGGCAAGTATTTAAAAAAGGTGGAACTAACCTAACTTGATAAAAAGTGCCATAAGGAGTGATGACAAAGTTACAGATGAAAGATACAGATAATAACTAGACTTTAAGTAAAGCATATTTGCTAAGTTGAGGAAAAAGTAAATATAGAAAATTAAAGCAATCAAATAAAAGATAAATGAGGGTTGTAGACAGGTCCAAGCAAATTCCATTAATGGAAAATTTGAAGAATCAAACTATATATATATATACTTTTTTTAAAAAGCACATGAATAATAAATGCCCAATTCTAAAGAATGGCCACCTCTGGGGAGAGAAAGAGAACGAGATTAGGGAGGAGTGCATGGTCCCACTCAACTGTATTTGTAGCGTTTGAAACTCTGCACTGGTAGATTGGGCAGAACTCTGGGATGTTTATTACAAAACTAGCGAATGGCTCCAACCACCTATTAATGGTAGTCTGGTTGGGATTTTAGTGTGAGCCCTGTTTTGTCTAGTGTAATGTCCAGAAGAGAACAGTAATGGCAACCTCAAAAGCAACCTTATAGTCCTGTAGTGTTTGTTCACCAGTTACAGAGCATGTTATTGTCAGGAAAGTCGTAAGATTTGATGCTTGATTTTTCTTTAGAGAACCTGTTTTTCTTGTTTTAGTCAAAGATGTCTTCTGATCAGATCCTTAGATCTTACTTAATTGATTCTGTCTCAAAATTTTATTTCTAAAACCAAATTCAAGAAGATGCAATTAAAAACCAACTATGCTACCATCACACTCATCTTAAGTAAGCTCAATAAACTCTGGAAACCTCAGTGGGTCTAGTTATTAGTTTTTGGTTTAATTCTGGTTTAAAGGAAAAATCTTTGAATGGGGACATAACATGAATTTCTGCAGCTTGCTGAAGAAACTTAAATATTAGTAAGCTGCCCTCTGACTAGTAACCTCATGATGTACTCCACTGTATATAGTGTTACATTCCATAGTGCGTAGTAGATAATGCGCTGGGACTGCCCACACTGCCCGCTTGTGTTCCCCTTTTGTGAAGTGTTTTGAGTCATTCACTTCCTTAAAACAAGGAGCTCCTAAGTAATCTGTTAAGTCAAGTGTGGTAACATTAGTTAGAATCTTTGATTGCCTGCCACCATTTTATGAGTATTTATTAAGAATACATGATCTGGCCCTGGCTGGCATAGCTCAGTGGATTGAGCACAGGCTGCAAACCAAAGTGTCACAGGTTCGATTCCCAGTCAGGGCACATGCCTGGGTTGCAGGCCATGGCCCCCAGCAACCACACATTGATGTTTCTCTCTCTCTCTCTCTCCCCCTCCCTTCCCTCTCTAAAAATAAATAAATAAAATCTTTAAAAAAAAACAACACATGATCCTAACTAGTTATTTTTTAACAAGCAGGGAATATATGCCAACTTTGGAGGAATTCTTTGAAGAAGCCATTGAACAGGCAGACCCTGAAAGCATGGTTGAAAATGAATATAAGTAAGTAATGTTTCTCATTAGCTAATTTTCTCCAACATTTTTTCCTAGAAATTTTATGTATAATAGACTGCTTATTAAGTACTTTTCCTCCTGGGTGAGTTTATGTACCAAGTTCACATTATTACATATCTGATTTCAATGGCCATTCCCAATGACCATTCCCATTGACTTACCAAGCAGGATTTAAAAATCACACTTGTTTCAAAAAATAAGAAAAATCCCCTTGAGCCTACATCTCCAACTATTTTACCTTTCTCTGTTCCCTTTGAAATCACAGTATACGCATACCTCATTTCATTGCCCTTCACTCTATTATGCTTGACAAGTGCCGGGTTTTTTTAAATTACAGTCGACTTTATTGCCATATTCACTTTTTGCAATGTCTTCGAGGTATGCCTGTATCTCCCAGCAGTTGCTGATTATTACTGCCTTCTATTCCTTACCTCCCATTGTCCTCAGTCCACTCCTGCTGGGCTGTCTCCCTGTCAAAAAGCTCTTAATCAAGGTCACCTTTTTTCTAACCTCAGCAGCATTCCCTGGTCGATCTCTCCGTTAGGTAACACTTTCTTCTCTTGACATCCATGAAACTACAAGTTCCTACTGTTTTTCCTTTTGTCTCACTGCTTCTCAGTCTCTATTCCTGGCTTTCCAGTCCTCTGCCTAACTCTAGAATTGTGGAGTAACTTCAGGTCTCAGTCTCAGGGTCTTCAACTGGATTTTCCCAGTGACACACAGCCCCCAGGTTTTGAATAGGCCTTATGGCGGGGTGATTTCAGGGTAAGGTCCGTCTTGCCAGAGGGCCTAGGTTCCAGTCCTTGGACTCTCTACTACTTAACTGACTAGGCTACTTGGGCTAATTTAACCCCTCTGCTCGTTTCCTCATCTATGAAATACTAGTAGTACCCATTTCACAGTTATTCTGAGGATTAAGATAATTTATGTACTTTGAAACATGCATGGTATGTAGTCAGCACTGCAGAAGAGTGCTCTGACCAGTTCTAGTCAATTCTCCATGCATCAGCCAGTGATTTTTAAATCCACAAGTCAGATCTACCTACCTCTCCAATCACATCTCTCTGCTGTACCCATCCAATCCCTGTTCCTGTTCAACTCAAAGGGCATTTCTACCTCAGGACCTTTGTACTTAATTGCATGAGACTTCCCTCGTGGTAATCCCATGGATTGCTCACATGTCAGTTGTCATCTTAAATATTCAGTTTTCCCTGGCCAAGCTCTTCCCCTTTCCCTCTGTAATACAGCCCTGTTGTGTCTGAAATTCTCATGTTTCTCATCCTTACCACTATCTGAAATTGTCTTATACCTTGTGTGTCAATAATGATGCTTGGCAACAAATTCCACATTTAGTCAGTTACTTCTTAAGCACTTACCTTATATAACCCTAAGGCAGAAACTGTTCTTATCTCCATTTTGCTGTTAAGGAAATTAAGGCAGAGGGTAAATAATTTACCGATGTTCTCAACTAGTCAGTGGCAGAACCAGGAAGATCACATTGGCCTGGGGGACCCTACTCGAAGCAGTGCTGCAGTGCCTCCATGTTCAGGGTGAACTTACCATCTCGACTCATGAATGCCCAGCTCAACAGTATTTGTTTAAGGAATGAATATTGTTTTACTATTGCTATGTAAAATTGGATACATTTTTCTTTAAAGTGTAGCTCTCTAAGATTAGTTTAGGAACTTGAATGGTATGCGCATCTCTGAAGAATAAGAAAGTTTATATGTATAATTTGAAAGGGAATAAAATGCTTAAGATTCAAATTGTTTAAACAGAAATGCATCAGAGAGGAATGCTCATAACCATTTAGGCAAAGTCGTTGCTAATCTAACAATTTGGGAGAGGGGGAATTTCCAAATGACTTGCAGAAACTCCCCCTGCAGCTTGCCTGTTTCAGGAACTTCGTGATTTCCCTGAGGTTTCCATTTCTCACCTTACTGGGAACCACCTGTTATTCCTTTGCTTCATTAGGGAACAGTTCGTGGACTCTATTCTTGGCATCACTGCTTCCTCTGTTGGCCATCAGATAGCTGTCTTGTAGTTTTGGAGCCATTTTTATTCATTGAGGTTGGACTGAGCAAATTAAAGTTTAGGCATTAAGGAATTAGGAAACCAAATAATGATGAAATTAACATGATTGAAACAGTTGAGCCTTACAGTCTGGAATTCACACCTGTAAGTGACATTGCCAGTATGGCTATAAACTCCCTAAACATGGTGAACCTATTACGAATTCATCTCTTTTTTCCTAAACAAGTAAGTAAATGATTTCAGTCCTGCATGTATACATGCATCTAGCCAGTACTGGACACATACTAATTGACTTTTTAAAATTAAGTAAAATACATATAAACTTTTAAAATGCCTCTTCAGACTCTGTTGGTTTCTATTATAAGTGAACTGCACAAAGATTCTTTATGAACACAATAAAATGAAAATAATGGTGCTGAGGCTACTTAGAGAATTTCACATGGTGAATTACATTAACTAGAAGGGAATAGAGAAATAGAAAACTATAAATTGTAAGATCAACATCTCTTTTTATAGGGCTGTGAACAATTCAAACTATGGTTGGAGAGCCCTGAGACTACTAGCACGAAGAAGCCCTCACTTCTTCCAGCCAACCAACCAGCAGTTCAAAAGTTTGCCAGAATATCTTGAAAACATGGTAATAAAGCTAGCCAAGGAATTACCAGTAAGTATTATAGATCAGTATTTTACTACCCTTTAGTTATTATCTTCTTTATTGTTACTTGAGCAGAGCTGAATTTAGTGTTGATCATATGAAAAAAATGTACAAACTCCCATGTTTTAGAATGAGGAAAAATGAGTTTGAGGATACATTTTAAAGGAAGTACATAAACTGATCGACTATAATTCTTTTTTATACAGCCTATAATTTAATGTAAGTCTATAATACTTTTGGGTAAACTTACCATTTTTCCTGTTTGTTGGTACATTATATTGTCTTTCATCAAAAACAGGGTAGCAGTAATCAACTTGCCCTTTCTTTGCTCTTTTCCAATAAAATTTTCTCATTGCTACCGTATGATACTAACTGTGCATAAAACCTAATAAAATCACTCAAAAAATTTTAAGGATGCAGTTGCTCAACCTTAGTCTTTCCTATACCATTGTTTCTACTATTACTATACAGTAGGGATTTGAAAATCATCATACCATCCTTTTTACTGGATCCCTTTTTCTCAGGTTGTGGGGGGCAAAGGGAGTCTTTCCAACTTTTGGGTCTTCCCATCTGTTCCTTCAGATTAACAGTCTCATTCGTGATGCTTACCTGGCATTCACATTTAACACTGGGGTAAAATTCTGGACCCTGAACTTAGAATGTCAGTCACACTTACAGATGTATGCCCAATTATTTTAGAAGTTGGCATTCTTTTAAACAACCTTCTTACTCATTTTAGCCTCCTTCTGAAGAAATAAAAACAGGTGAGGATGAAGATGAGGAAGATAATGATGCTTTACTGAAAGAAAATGAAAGTAAGAATTGAATTTTCTTGGCTATTTTACAAAATTGGAAAAGATTGTGGTTCTTTGTTGAGAGGTACGTTACTTAATTTGACATACTTCTCAACTTCTACAGTGTATCTCAACTGTTACAGTGAGGAATACAAACACTGCTTGACAATAACTTAAAGTATTACATTTTATACAATAAAATTGGAAGTGATGGGAAGATACTTGACATCTGAAGGTTAATTCTTGTGGGGAGTAGAGGGGGACAGCTGGTTTCAGAGAGAACCTTCATAATTATAATAGAGGCAACAGCTTCAGCTTTATTGATTTCCTAATGATGATTGTAAGAACAGTATGCAATCCATGGAAAATATAAATTGTTTTAATACTTTTAAAATAAAGCATATTAAAGGGGATTAATATATCACTGGTGCCCTGTCTTCCCATTTCTGTTGTATGCTGTGAATTGTATGTGTCCTTGTACTTTGTACATAATTTACATTTCCTGTGTTTTCTAGGCCCTGATGTTCGGAGAGACAAACCTGTAACAGGGGAACAAATAGAGACATTTGCCAACAAATTGGGTGAACAATGGAAGATTCTGGCTCCCTACTTGGAAATGAAAGACTCGGAAATTAGACAGATTGAGTGTGACAGTGAAGACATGAAGATGAGAGCCAGGCAGTTACTAGTTGCCTGGCAAGATCAAGAGGGAGTACATGCAACACCCGAGAACCTGATAAATGCACTGCACAAGTCTGGATTAAGTGACCTTGTAGAGAGTCTAACTAATGACAACGAGACAAATAGTTAGCTTATTTTTTTTATTAAAACTGATAAGATTTTGTTACCAAGCAGCATTTGATAAGAGGTCCACTGGTTTTGGTAAACAATAAACATTTTTATAACAGTTGTTGTACAGTTGGCTGGTGCTCCAAGAACAACAGAACACACATTGGCTCTTGATAACTGACCTCAGGGTTTTGGGAGGAGGGTGGAGTAGATTGGGAAAATGGCCAAAATTAAGTGACCTAGATCAAGGTCATGATATATTTTTGTTAAATAAATTAAATATATTCATAATGAAGTCAGTGATATTTAGGGGCATGATGTTTCCTAAAATACAATATGAAAATTAGTTTGTGCATGCCATTAGTTGTAAAATTTAACCTATTCTGAAACTCCCAGAATAAGACTTTCTGAAACCATATGACTGCTCTGGTCTCACTCATGCTTTAAAGCAGAGGATCAGCAAGCAATGGTCCATTCACCACCTGGTTTTGTAAGTAAAATTTATCAGCACACAGCTGTGCTGATTTTTTTAGGTGTTCTCTATGGCTTCTTTCCTGATACAACAGCAAAGTAGTTGCAACAAAGATATTACAGCCTGCAAAGCTTAAAACATTTACTATCTGGCCCACTACAGAAAATGTTTGCTGACCCACAACTTTAAAAGAAACGGGGTGAAGTCTAAAACCTAGTTCTTTTAGCCTTACAAAAATTATTTAACCTCTCAAGTCACTGAAATAGGGATGTATACCTCAGGGATTATTGTGAAGTTCAAAAGAGATGTAAATGAAAGTACCCTATAAATAGCAAAGAACTATGTAGTGATGGCTGGAGACAGAAGCATCTACTTTTCCTGATCCCATATATGCGTTACCATTTTGGGGTCTTAACCATCAGGTTACCATTGTTTCCTAAGTGCATATTACACTATAATTGTTCTTGCTTGGGCTTAACTTCACTAGCAATTCCCACAGTATGCAGCACAGCTCTCATACCAAAAGGGCCTCAGTGCTAGTGGTACAGCATATGAGGCATAGTCAGGAGTTAAGACATTTTCTTGCCTACTAAATCCTAAAATAGCCTCATTAGTTTAAAACAACACTAGTAGAAGTCCAATTTCTTACACTTAAAATATCTTTGGAATAATGCTTTTTTGGATCAAAGAAAATGGAATCAATTTTTTAATAATGACAGTTAAAATTTCACAATTCCATATAAGGCTTATATACTGTTCTAAACCTACCTCACCTGATCTCTATTAGCTACAGCATCCTGCAAATCAGAAAACCTAAATTTTAATTGCTAAATTATGTCATAAAATTTATTCAGGCCAAATAAGACAGTGAATTCAAAGAACTGCAATATAACAAGCATCACACTAATATATATATGAGAAACATCACAATTCTTAGTCTCATTTTCCCCCTTCTATTCTGCACCCTCCCCCAAAGCAGAGGAAGTAATGACTGCCAAAAATTAAAGGAATTAAAGATTAGCTGAAAAAGCTGTTTACAAATAAGTCCTTTACATGCTTATTTTTTACCCCTAGTGTTCTCAGATTATATCACACTGGCCATTATTCTTTAGGAATCTACTAGTTATCAGTGCTCTGCTCGGCAGTGCATTAAACGAGCATAAGCAAAGATGAGATTTCATGATAATCCCCAAAATTTAATTATAAATACCCAACTCAAAAAAAATCAGAGACCAATGAGGTAATCTATCATATCTAACAATCAAGGTTCCTCAGAAAAGACGAGGAACTAATTAGAATATATTAAACCTACCATACTGAAATACTGCATACTCTGATATTTCTACCTCCACTTTAAAAATTGATATTAGTGAAACACATGTGAAGATTTTGAGAACTGACAGGAGTATAAAAATAAACTGAGCCAAGGAACAGATCTGACTGATAACATTGCTGCATTCTGCATTCAAAGACCTCCACTGCTCTTAAACTTTGTATTTTTAAAACAGAATGCTAGCAAGGCAAAAGATCACGTTTTTAAATGGATGCTTAACAGCAGAGAAACTAACCAGGATTAACATCAGAACTTCAGCCAACTCAACAGACAAAAAGACTTGAGGTAAAAAACTGTTAATCCCTTTTTTTTATTAAATATCCCCATTTTCTAAAAATAAGCAACCAGAGCCTGTCAACATTTTTTAAGGTTGATTACTACAAAACCATTGCAAAGTTAAACATACAAACCATAGTACATCAGAGACACAGTAATAAATGTATAATCAAATGTACTATTGATCACAATTTATTTTTAAAGTCATGAACAGCCAGCAACAATCAGGCTGGACAAATACTTGATTGGACCCATGTTTCCATGGGATATGGACAGCAGCACTGAGATACAATGAGAACAATACTTCTTTTCCATCTTCCTAGCAAAATTTGTTAGATAAGGCAAAGGATGGACAGCTACTGAATTACCTGTGGTTTGAACCATGCAAGAACAACAAATAACAGAGTAATAGGTGTGCAATAAACATCTCATTGCTGAATCTTGAACTAAAAAAGGCAGGGAGAATTATCACAGAAGGTAATGGCTGAAAACCATTTCAACTCAGAATTTTTAAAAATTAATGGGAGAAATAAACTTTTAAAAATGTCTTCCTGCCACCTTTATTCAGGGCAGCACATTCCAAAGGCAATTTTTTCTGTAATTTTATAGGTTGATACAGAGTGGTCTCTTCTACCCTCTCTGTTTCACATGAGGGGAAATAAAACCACTTACATATCTTCCTCTAAAGTTCTGAATTATAAAAATGATCAACAAATAACATTTATTTCACACCTAAGCATAAATAGTTGAAATGAAGATTACTGTTCACTTTCCTCTTCCATTATTTCAACTCTGCGAGGCCCATAGAGTAAAACATAAGCTATATGCCAGTCTCCACCACCAGAAAGCCGCAAAATATCTTCTGGTGTTACGATGCTGACCTTATCATCATCAAACTTAATCCATTCATCTAAAGAACGAGAGAGGAAAATGAGATTAAAATCGTATACAATTTTTCCAGAGTTCCCCATCAAAAAAGGTACTAATTTTATGTACAGCAATATTCTGTCTACCATATCAGTAGTTCTCAAAGCACGACCCAGGAGTACTCAGGTTCAAGACCATTTCAGGAGTTCTATGAAGGTTACAACTGTTTTCATAACACCACTAAATCATTAAATGCCTTTCCCCCTATTCTCTCAAGTATGCTTTGGAATTTTCCAGAAGCTACATGATGTGTGATAAAGAGACGGAATACAGAAACAATCAGGAGTCTCCATCTCCTATTAAGCCAGACAAGAAGATTTACAAAAATGTAAATCAATACCATTTCTTGCTAATGTTTTCGTATTAGAAAATATTTTTATTTTAAAATGTTATTTATGTCATTTTTAAATAAATTTACCTGTCTGTTTTAATTTCTAGTAAATAAATTAATCCTTGTAAATAAAAGCTCTTTGGAAAGGTCTTCAATAATTAAGAATGTAAAGGGGTTCTGAGACTAAAAAGTATGAGAACCATTGTGCTAAAGAATTTACATTGAACAACCTGTTGAAATGTATGTAACAATTGACAAAATAATAGAATCTTTACCTTGTTTCCTTTTCACCCATGATACATAATGACCTGAAGAGCTAGACCTTCCCTGATGTGTCAGCACTGCTTGTAAATCATAGTATCCACAATTATTGGAGCCAATGTCTACAGAAAGATATAAATCCATTAATATTAGGCAAATAAACAGACATGTGCTTTCTACAGCCAGGTAACAAAAACAATTCTGAAGTTAAGCCTAGAGAAGCACATTGCTCCATTATTAGAATCCAGTTAAGACACAACTGTCCAATCAAAGTTAAGGCTTCAAGAAAGATGTTTTAAGAAATATAGTTGAGAGTTGGGTGGGTGGGCTGGAATGGGAGTAGGGGGGAGAAAACTGTACTTGAACAATGATTAAAATAAAAAAAAAAAGAAATATAGTATCGTTCATAAAAAACTATGCTCTAAGATTGATTTTTTATTGTATGTCACATAGAGATAAATTACTCCAGGAAACCTTTTTAAAAGCATAAAATCTAAAAGAAAGATGTGGCAAGACAGTAATTTTACCTTAAAACACACACACACAATACCTTGACTGAAATGAAGAATTCACTTACCATCAGCAAAAGAGAAAGGTTCATACTTAACTTCTTTCTGGGGACTACTCTTTGTGTCACTCTGAGGGAGAAAAAAGTAATTTTAAATCATGATATCAAAAATAAACTTTGCATTCTCAGTGAGTACCTGTTTCCCCAGTATGTGCAAGTAGGGAGTTTCTATGAAAACCTTCATAAGCCAAACTGGCATAAATAAACTGAAGAGGATACCCTTGCTTTCAGAAGTTCACATTACGCCATTTCACTTTTACAAAAAAACAAAAGATCTACATTAGAATGGTAATGGATTTTTTCGTAAAAGGAAAATTCCTCTTCAGATTTCTTTCAGTTAGCCAAAACAGGTAGGTTTTTCACAGAAGCAAAGGAACATAAAGCAAACTTTCAGAAAGCAGTGGATACTGTATTTATTTTCACAAATACTGTCTACAATCCAAAGCACTGAGGCAAAAAAAAAGACAAAATATGGTCTGCCTGACAAATGACTAAAATGATATAACTACAGTTAACAAATTTGGGTTGTACACTTGAACAACACACAATCTTGTATGTACAGTAACAACAGGCCCTCTGGTTAGAGGACCAAGGTAAACCACGGATGCTCGCGCGTACCAGTGAGACAGTAGTACAGATAAACAGTGCTCTAGAGCTGGAAGGGGAAACCCAATTCTGTCATTTTATTTTACCAAAATATGGTATTATCAAACCACATAAATAAAAAAATTTTAAGCTGCCTCAAAATACAGACATTAAATTACAGCAACTAAATCTATTAAGCCATGGCCACCTGCCCCTTTAGCTCAAATAAACTGAAGTATTTAATTCAGCAAATATTTACCTATATTAAAAGAGGCATGATTTACTACTTTAGACAAAGATCTTCGGGGGAACTCCCTGCATCAACCCACTTCCATATGCAACAACAAAAAAATTAAACAACCTTTCTAGGCATATGGGCACAAAGTTCTGAAAAACTATAAAGGTAACGAAGACAATACAAGCAGTTTAAAGATAGCTAAACAAGAATCCTATAACAAAAAAATACAATCAAGTTAACTATTCCTTTTTATACACAGACGGCCCTATTTATACAACAATAATGGGTTTGAACTGTGTGAGTCCACTTATACACATTTTGTTTTCCAACTGACCCACAGAGTTCAAACTAGCATTGCTCACTGTCAGCTGGCAGTTGGGAATCTGTGTGCAGAGAACCAACTTAAGTTACACATGCATTTCTGACTATATGGGTGGTCAACACCCCTAATCCCCACACTGTTCAAGGGTCAACTGTATATAATGTATAATGTAATAACTATAGCAACCACAAAGAGCTATGCAAAGAAATTCATTACATATATAAATCAAACTAGAATTCTATAAAAATGTTCAAGCAACCTACAAGAAGGCAAAAATGAAAATAGACAATAAATAGATTTGAACACTAACAAATCAATAATTACATTAAGTGTACATGATCTAAATATACCAATAAAAAGAGGTTAACAGAGTGGATTAAAAAACATGATCCAACTAGATACTATTTATAAGAAACTCTCTTCAAATATAACTGGAAAATTTAAAGTAAAATGATAGCAAAAGGTATATCATGTAATCATTAACAAAAAGAAAGCAGCAGTGGTGATATTAATATCAGATAAATTAGACTTCAGAGCAAAGGAAACTACCAGGGACAGAGAGGAATATTCCATTTTAATAAAAAGCTTCTTCAACCAAGAAGACAAAGCAATCCTAAATGTGTATGCACCAAGTAACAGCTACAAAACATGCAAAGCAAAAAGTGATAGAACAGAATAGAGAAACATACAAATCCACAATTTTACTTGAAGATTTTCACTACTCCTCCCTCAGTAACTGATAGAACTACACAGAAAAACAGCAAGCTTCCAGGAAAATGCAATACCACCATCAACCAGCTGGATCCAGTCATTATCTACAGAACATTCAACACCAGAAATATGCATTCTTTTCAAGCACCCATGGAATATACACCAAGATGGATCACACCCTGAGGCATCTAATGGAAACCTCAACAAATTTTTAAAAATTTAAATAACACGAGTATGTTCTCTCACTACAGTGGTACCAAACTAGAAAACAGAAACGTAATAGAAAAATTTCTTAATACTTGGAAACTAAGCAAGATACTTTAAAAAAATTCAAGATCAAAGGGACATACAAGGACAAAATACAAGGAACAGAATGAAAATAAAAGTACAGTATAATGAAATTTGTAGGGCACATTAAAAGCACTGCTGAGAAATTTATAGCTCTCAATACATACGTTAGAAAAGAGAAAAGTTTGAAATAAAAACTAAGTTCCTTTACCTTAAGAACCTACCCAAAGGAAGCAGAAGAAAGGAATAAGGTAGAAATTAATAAAATTACACACAGAAAAAAAATAAGAGAAAAAGCAATAAAACAAAGAGTCAGTTCTCTGAAGATCAATAAAACTGACAATCCTCTAGCAAAACAAAGAAAATAAAATGACACTAATTCCCAATATCAGGAACGAAATGGGAGAGAGAGCACTACACAACCTGCAGACATCAAAATAACAATAAAATGAATTCTAGAGACCACCCCATACATAAAATCGATAGGTTAGGTTAAATATATCAAGTCCATAAAAACACAAACTATAAAAAAGATTATTTAAGCAGCCCATAACTATAAGGAAAGTTGAATCTGTACTTTAAAAACTCCTGAAAAAGAAACCTCTAGGCCCACACTGTTTCACCATACATTTGAAGAATATGTATGGTTCTACCAAACATTTAAAGACAATTAACACCAATTCTACCCAATCTCTTTCCAAAAAGGAAAACAAGAAACAGCTAGTAAACAGTTCAGCAAAGTAGAAAATACAAGATCAACAATGAATAACCCAAAATAAAATTAAGAAAGCAATGCCATTGACAAAAGCATCAAGAAAAAATATACTTAGGAATAAATTTAACCAAAGTACAAGACTTGTACACTAAAATCTACAAAACATTGTTGAAAAAATTAAAGACCTAAATCAAATTCATGGATTGCAAAACTCCCCACCCTGACTGGTGTAGCTCAGTAGGTGTCCTGCAGACTAAAAGGTCACAGGTTGTATTCCCACTCAGGTCACCTCCCTGGGTTGCAAACCAGTTTCCCAGTTGGGGGCATGTGAGAAACAACTGACCAATGTTTTCTCCCTCTCTTTTTCCTTCCTTCCCCCCTTCTAAAATATACATAAAAAATCTTAAAAAATCAAATAGAACAGCACGACTCCCCAAAATGATCTAGATTTAATGCAATCCCTATCAAAATTTCAATTGTTTTTGAAAAAATGGATAATCTGATCCTAAAATAAATATGGAAATACAAGGGCTTCAGAAAAGCCAAAACAATTTTGAAAAGAACAGTTAGAAGGCTCATACTTTGCTACAGTCATTACAAAATTACACTAATGAAGACTGTGGTACTAGCGAAAGGACATAGAAACCCATGAAATAAAACTAAGATTCCAGAAATATACATCTATGACCAACTGACTCACTACAAGGGTTTCAAGACCATTCAATGGTCAAAAGAATAGACTTTTCAACAAACAATGCTGGGACAATTGGACATTCACATGTAATAGAATGAATCTGGACCTGTACCTCATTCCACATACAAAAATTAACCCAGAATGGATCAAAGACCTAAATGGAAAAACTAAAGCTATAAAAATTTTACAAAATACACATAATTCTTCATGGCCTTTGACTAGGCAATGGTTTTTTAGACATAAGACCAAAAGCAAGGGCAACCAGAGAAAAAAACATATTTAATTACATCAAAATTAAAAATTTTCCCTCTGCAAAATACACTGTTAAGAGGATAAAAAGGCAAAATTATAGGCTAGGAGAAAATATTTGGCAACCATATATACGACAAAGGACCAGTATCTAAAATGGAAAGAACTCTCAAAATTCAAGAGTAAAACCACAGCACAATTTGAAAATGTGTAGAAGACACGAAGAGACATTTCACCAGAGAGGATATAAAGATAAATATATGAAGACATGTTCAACATCATTAGCCATTAGGAAAATGCAAAGTAAAACCACAACAAAATATCACCACAAACCAATTCAAATGGCTAAATAAAGAAGCGACACCACCAAA
The DNA here is from genome assembly GCF_004126475.2 of Phyllostomus discolor. Classification (NCBI taxonomy): domain Eukaryota; kingdom Metazoa; phylum Chordata; class Mammalia; order Chiroptera; family Phyllostomidae; genus Phyllostomus; species Phyllostomus discolor. Next base: position 40,039,376 of record NC_040911.2, on the reverse strand, counting down.
TTCAATGCAAGAAAAGGGGGATTACTCATATACTGCTGATAAAAACCTAGATTGGTACAGCCACTATGGAAAACATTTGACAGTTTCTTAAAAAAATAAAAATACAAGTACCATGCAATCTAGAAATTATATCGCTGGGTATTTATTCCACTTAAATGAAAATTTAGGTTTACAGTAAAACCGGTACATCAGTGCTATAGCAGAGTTATTCATAATAGACAAACTAGAAGCAATTCAGCTGCCTTTCAATGGGTGAATGGTTAAGCAAACTGGTGTATCTATGTCCACATGAAATACTTACTATTCAGCAATAAAAAAGAAGGAACTATTGCTACATGAAACAACCTAGATTAATCTCCAGAGAATTACACTGAGTGAGAAAGGTTAATCCCTAAGGTTACATAATGTATGATTCCATTTATATAACTTTCTTGAAATAACAAAATTATAGAACTGGAGAACAGGTTAGTGGTTGCTAGGAATTAAGGAGAGGGCAGGGCCAAAAGGAATGTGGGTTTGGCTATAAAGGGGCAGCAAAATCTGTGTGGTGATAGAAATGCACTGTATCTGGACTGCATCAATGTTAATATTGTCAGGATGGGCGGGGCAGGACAAAATGGCGGCTGAACTACAACCCGGAAAAGACGGCTGCCGTCAAACCAGGCGCGAAGAGAACCACCAATGATATGTTGCCACTTTGTTCAAAGGGGACCAATCCCCAGCTCCCACGAAGAGAGCCAACCAAAATAAAACCCCGCCACATTCCCTGCTCAGGGCGACTTCCTCGGCCCCACCGTGCAGACCTGGGAACCTCATCTGGGTGTGCAAACCCCAATAAAGCCCTATACTGCCTAACTTTGTGGCTGACTGGCATTTATTCCTCAGTGGAGCCTAAGAAAACCTTTCAAATATCCTGGTTGTGATAATGTACTGTAATTCTGCAAGATGTTACCACAGCAGAAACTTGAGTTAAAGGTACTCAGGATCTCTTTGTGTTATTTCTTATAACTGCATGTGATTTACTTCTTGTAATTATGATTCTACAATTATCTCAAAATAAAATTTAAATTTTAAAAAATTGCTTTACATACACAAATAGTAATCCACAGAAGAATTTAAAGTTTGATGTATTAGAGTACCACAAATGAAGATCTTTGTTACCAGGAAATGTCTTTTTCATTTGAAAAAAAAATCAACATATAATAATTTAGTTGTACTTTATCTGAACCAAAATACAATCTGTTAAATATAAAGTTGATACAGTTATAAGTGTAGGAGTTACAGGCATACCAGCAGCACTTACTAAAAAATACAACTAAGCAATTGCGGTGGACATAAATGAATCAGTATTCTGTACCACCACTTCCATCTAAAAAATGGAGTAACTTCATGCCTTCCAGGGAAAATAATAAAATACACTGATACTACTAGGCAAGATTTTATGTGTAATGCTTTGAGGAGATAAACAGAAAAGGAATCTAAGGAGCAAATTATAAGAAAAAAGAATACATTAAACTTATTCTACTATAAAGGACCCTTGCCATAACTAGAGTTCATTTTCTTATGCTAAAATACACCTAAAACTTTAAAGGCTTGCACCAATATGTTGAATTTGTATATGAGCTAAATAAAATATAGGCCATCCATTTTTTACAGTAAATTAACAATGCAAAGTAAATGTTGAAGATTAAAGATTAAAATGTTAGGATTAAAAAACAGCAATTAAGAACCTACTGTCTTTGTCTGCTGATTCACTTTTTTATCTTCCAGATCCTTGAATTTTGATCGAAAAGAGATCATTTTCTCTTGAAGTTCTGGTGTACACAGTTCGTACACATCCAACATAAGAGGAAATTTAACATCCTATATACAAGTCAGAAAAAAATAATGTGTAAACAGACTTACAAAGGTAGTTACTTAAAATATCACACATTTTTATTAACTTTTTAAAAGATTTTATTTATTTAAAGAGGGGGGAAGGGAGGGAGAAAGAAGGGGAGAGAAACAGATGTAAAAGAGATATATCAATCAGTTGCCTCTTGCACACCCACTCCCAGGCATTCGCCCTGACTGAGAATGTAACCAGCAACCTTTCACTTTGCAGGCCAGCACTCAATCCTCTGAGCCAGGCCAGCCAGGGCTCTATCACACTTTTTAAAGTAATGTTTTTATAATTCACTTAAAGTTGAAAATGAAATTTGTAAATCACTTAGAAATCTATGCAGTTGAAAATAACACAGTGCTCATTTTCAATCTGGTCCTAACTTTAAGGTAAGAAAAATTTTTAACTTTTCCATTAAACATTTTAACCCATGAAATTAACCACAGAGGAGTTACCAAAGTTTATATGAAGAAGACACATTTTAGAAATATTAGACCAGTTGCTATGAAAATAATGGAGACCTAAAACCAGCAATGACATGAACTTACAAATAGGGTCATTTTTTTACTGTAATTTGAAATACAACTTTACATAGAAACAATAGTGATATAGTTCAATAACGAACATTAATATATGAAGTTAACACTAGTAGACACTTCAACTACAATTAACCTTCAAATATAACACTAGGTATATATGAAAACAAACTATAAATTTCAGCTCAATAGGCTAGAACTATACATACCTCTCCCAAGGATCAGGGACAGTGGATATGAAGCAGAGCTACAGATCAATAAAACAGCTACATTGTACGGCTGGCTCCTACATCAACAGACTATAGCTTAAGTGTTCTTTGGGTGCCAATAACTTAACACTTCTTTCACCAGGAAGAAAAAAACTGCCTAGAACAGAGTGCAGGACAGATTTGATCTAGGGCAATGTTTCTGGGGACTAGAGGACATCCATGAGAATTATCTGGAAATCTCTTCAAAAATGTAACCTCAGGCCCAACTTAATCAGAATCTGGAGAAGTCAGGCATGTACATAAATTTAAAATAAAAAGAACAATAGATAATTCCAATACCCATCTTGGTTAACAACCACCAGTCTAATGTTAATAACTTTCCTATTTACAGTATTTCAAAGAAAATTTAGCTATCCCTAAAAGAAAAAAAAAAAAAAACAAAAACCAGCCCTGGCTGGCGTAGCTCAGTGGATTGAGTGCAGGCTGCGAACCAAAGTGTCCCAAGTTTGATTACCAGTTAGGGCACATGCCTGGGTTGCAGGCCACGCCCCCCAGCAACCTTGCATTGATATATATATATCTCTATCTCTCTCTCTCTCTCTCTCTCCCCCCCCCCCCCCCTCTAAAAATAAATAAATAAAATCTTAAAAAAAAAGATTAAAAAAAATTTAAAAAACTACTGTAAGGGATTGTCTTCAAAGAGTAATTTTTTATTACACTAAGAAGTTCATTACTGCCTTGGCTGGGTAATTCAGCTGGTTAGAGCACAGTTCCTACACAACAAGGTTGCAGGTTCGATCCCTGGTCAGGGCCCATGCAAGAATCAACCAATGAAGGCATACATAAGTGGAACAACAAATCAATGTTTCTCGCTCTCTAAATCATAAATTTAAAAAATGAAAAGTTCATTACTAACCTTAAGAACTTTAGCATTCACAGATTCTTTCTCTTTATAAAAAATCGAACCATCTGAATAGTCACAGTAAGCAGGCAGTCGGCTATCTTGGACTGAAAAGCAGACAATACAAGAAATTGTACTTATATGAAAGCACACAAGTTTTCCATTCCTTGATTTGGTTAAAACAAAGACTGAGCAACATTAATTAACTGAAAACCTTTTAATGAAATGGAATTCAATTTCAAAACATGCACAACTTATGATTTGATATACAAAGCATTTCTTTGCAATGTTGGAGACTGCTTGGTGATTTCTTCCTGAGTCGCTAAAAAAACAACCATAACGGAAGACCCGACATTAGTTTCTAAATTTTTTCAACAATATAAATCACACCTTTAACTCTTTAAAAATTAGCACTACTTCACAGACAGTGTATAAGGCCTGTCCAGGGAAAGTCACAACACTGTTAATATAACAAGAACAGTTTACATGACGCCAGTGTAACCTGGCAGCCAAGGAGAGTGGACTGGAATGCACATCCGCAAGCAATGATGAGTTCACTGTACTAGTCACTGGGGGTGGTAGACACCATTGAGTATGTATGTGTACTGTGCGGCTGGTGCATTATTCAAAATGACTGAGTAGAGAAAGGAATCTGCATCAAATTTTACATTAAGCTTGAACATTCCTCCACAGAAACTATCCAGATGATTCAGAAGGCTTTCCAGGACGATGCAATGAGTGCAGCACAAATAAAAGTGTGGCACAAATGCTTCAAAGATGGTGGAGATTCTTTTGAAAGTTATCCAGGTTCTGAAGGCCTGCAATAAGCAGAACACCTAGGAATGTTGAACCTTTTAGAGTCTGCAATTAACAAAGATCAGCAACAGTTTGAGAACTAGAAGCTGATCTGGGGATTCCAAAAACTACTGTGTCCAAGATTTTGACGCAGAATCTGGCATGAAACGTGTCGTAGCAAAATTCACTCCATGGCTTCTGCTACCAGAGCAGAAGGAACACCGTGCTGCAGTTACTAATGACTTGATTCAAACCACCTATCAATGAACCAGGTTTCCTCAAGGAGGTCATAACTAGGGATGAATAGTGTGGGTCTATAGCTATGATCCAGAAACCAAGGTCTAGTTATCCCAATGGCAGTCACCTGGTTCTCCACGGCCAAGGAAGGCCCAGCAAAGTCACAGCAAGACCTAGACCATGTTAACTGTGTTTTTTGATTGGGAAGGTGTTGTCTATCACTAGTATGCCCCTCCAGACCAAACAGTTAATAAGGAGTGCTGCTCAATGTAGGATGAGAGCTGCATATGACGAAAATTGCTACAGCTATGGGCAACTGGTGACTGGCAGCTTCATCACAACGTACCCACTCATGCATCACATCTCATGCAGAGTGTTTTGGCAAAGTATCAAATCACCCAGTTGACTCAGCCCTTCTACAGCCCAGATTTGATGCCCTGCAACTTCTGTTTTTCCCCAAAACTAAAATCACCTTTGTAGGGAAAAAATTTCAGACCATTGATGAGACTCAGGGAAATATAACTGGGAAGTTGGGTGCAATTCCAATAAAGGATTTTACAGAGTGTTTTGAACGGTGGAAATAACTCTGGAAGAACTGTGTGAGGTTCCAAGGTGCCTACTTTAAAGGGGACTGAGGTGTCATTGTCCTATGTACAATGTTTCTTGTATCTTATATCTTCTTCAATAAATGTCTCTATTTTTCATAGTACATGGCTGGATACTTTCTGGGCAGACCTCATACATCAGTGGGTTTATATACCATTGAGAAATAATCTATATGAAGACAATGTTGGAACACTTTTATCTTTAGATATGGTTCAGTTCTTTTTTTTAATATTCTATGTATTTTCAGAGAGGGGGAAGGGAAGGAGAAAGATGGACAGAAACAGTGATGTGAGAAATATCAATCAGTTGCTTCTCATACGCACCCTGACCTGGAACCAAACCCACAACCTAGAAATATGCCTTGACCGGGAATCAAACTGGTGACCTTTTGCTCTGTGGAACAAAGTCCAACCAACTGAGCCATACAGGTCAGGGCTATGATTCAGTTCTTAAAGGGCATCAGACAGCATCAAAAAATTTACTCTGGTGTGAACTCACTGGAATATAAGCATAAATAATGCTTAAAGTTTTTTAATTATGACCCAAATGTGACTCAGATTCTGAGAGTCTATATTGCTTATTATATAACATAAGATAGCCTTTTATGGTATTCCCTACTCATGGTTTATTAGAATATTCATATTACAGAAAAATTAAGAGAATGCAGGAAATCCTAGTTCTTTACACTTGATGTATAAAAGCCTTGCAGAACCAATCAGTTATTATTAAATTTGAGAAAAGTCATAACAAAAAAACCCTCTGTTAATCTAGTGTTGGCCATTATATATATCTTCATAAATATGTCTGCCTTTCTACTCCTGACAACAAATTATTTTATATATCAATCTAATTCCTGCCCCAGTTCACTGCCTATCCTTTAAAAGGATGTGCACATTCCCCAAATCACATCAAATTAGTAAACTGGCAAGCAAATCCATTATATTTTATCAATCTGCTCACTACAGTGCCTTCTTTAGTATATCACTGGGCAAAGAGTACTAACTGAATAATGAAAGAAGCAAGTGCTAGATCTGGCTTTGCCATAAACCAAATTAAGTCACTAAGTTCTAGAGCCTCAGCTGCAATACTAGTGCAATGGCAGGTGGAATGGACTATATGGCCTGATCTTCACAATCCCAGTTTATACCTCAGAATTATTAACATATCCCCACTATTATACCCTCAGAGTCCCCCTGAAAGCCTCCGGCCTCATTTTCGTCAACCAATCAATACACAACCTTATTTTATGGGTGTTTCTCTATAATGACACCTTACTTCACATACACTGTTATTTGTTAACAGGGTACTTACACGCAGCTACACTGAAACACCCCTGAATAAAACTTATCTAAGAAACTTAATTTTCTCCTTAAGGTATGTCACAGCTCTCTTGCACTTAAAACATCAGATAGCACTTAAGCACTATGCCTGTAGGCCATTTTAAACAGCAAAATCAACAAGCACAAAACTGCAAAAATATGAGACTATCAAATGACTACAAGAAGGTCACTTGTTTCTAGTGTGAGAGCTGAAACAAGAAAGAGCATCACCTAACTGGACCTGGACCTCAGGTGAAATAATGTGTGCCAGCTGACTCAAAACTTCTGCCACACTAGCCTTGGGCAGGTGGCTCAGCTATTTGAGCATTATCCTACATACCAGAAGGCTGCGGACTCAACTCCCAGTCAGGTTTCACGTTCAATCGTGGGAGGCAACCGATCAGTGGTTCTCTCACATCAGTGTTTCTTTCTTTCTCTCCCCCCCCAAACTTTCTTTGTCTCTAAAACTCAAAAAACATACCCTCAGGTAAGGATAAAAATAAAATAAATTTTTGCCACACTAGGCATGTCTTCAAATGGCCATGAAAACACCACAAGTATTGATGATGAGCTACAAATGAATTTTAGCAAGTAGGTGCATTTGCAAATACAGAGTCCAAAAATAAAAAGGACTGACTCTAATTGTTCTTACCAATTTAAGTCCTGTAAAAAGATACTTGACTTCTTGATTGATAAAACAGCTAAGCTGAAGCTGACTTTCCTTTCCTTTAGTGACTTCTTCTTCTTCAGATTCTGTACATTTCATGCTTTGCAAAATAAGATAAGGAATATGCTAACAGACATTCAATTTATTATATAATCTTGAATAAACTATCATAATGCTGTTAAAGTTAACAGTATCGTTCCTCAGTATTAAAAAACATTTTGGTCTTCCAATAGAGATTTATTTCAACATATTTAAAAATGCCCATTCACTTACCAACAACAATGAGCAATAAATGTATGAAAAGCATAAACATTAAACAAACTTATATTTTCTTAAAATGGTCTTAACACAAAGATATATAAAGAGAAATCGTTTCTAAGTTTCTATCCATCACCTAGAAAATAATATTTTCCTAAATTCATGTTTTATAAATTGTTTCCATCTCGTTTATTTAACTGAGGCACTCTATTTCATACAATTAAAAATTCTTTTTTTTAAGATTTTATTTATTTATTTATTTTTTAGAGAGGGAAGGGAGGGAGAAAGAGAGAGAGAGAAACATCAATGTGCGGTTGCTGGGGGCCATGGCCTGCAATCCAGGTATGTGCCCTGACTGTGAATTGAACCTGTGACACTTTGGTTCACAGTCCACGCTTAATCCACTGAGCTACACCAGCCAGGGGGTAAGAATTAATCCTCCTGAGGAAAATTAATGAAGTGGACTCCACAAAAGATGTTCTTAGGGGACTTCTGGCCAAGATGGAGGTGTAGATAGATACATTTTGCTTCCTTGCACAACCAAAAGAAGGACAACAACAAATTTAAAGATAAAAAGTAACTACAACTGCCAGAAAATTGAACTGTATGGAAGTTCAACAACCAAGGAGTTTTGACACATTCATTCAGACTGGAAGGAGGGGCGGAGTCAAGCAGCTGGGGCAGACAGGACACCCAGCAAGGCAGCGGCTGGCAGGCAGGGTGGTCCCACACTTGTGTGTGGGTAACCAGATAACTGGGACAAACAACTGGGGAGCGAGACAGACCAACAGACCATACAACCCAGGGCTCCACACAACCCAGGGTTCCAGCACAGAAAAATAAAGCCTCAAAACCTTTGGCTGTAAAAACCTGTGAGAGTTTCGGTGGCAAGAGAAACTCCCAGCCTTATGAAGAGTTCATTGAAGAGACCCACAGGGTTCTAGAAGGTACACAAACTCACCCACCTGGGAATCAGCACCTGAAGGGCCCAATTTGCTTGTGGGTAGCCAGGGAAGTGACTGAAAGTTCCCAAGAGCTGAGCAAATGGCCCTTCACTGTTACCTCTTAGTCCCTTCCCCAAATACTGCACCACAACACAGCAAAGTGGGTTTCCCCACCCTGGTGAATATCTAAGGCCCCACCCCTTACTACATAACAGGAGAATGAGACAAAAAATACAGCTCAAATGAAATAACAGATCAAAGCTCCAAAAATAGAACTAAGGGATAGTTCTATTTGGGACTAGCCAATCTATCCCAAGGGATAGGCCAATGAAGGGATAGCCAATCTATCAGATGCACAGTTCAAAACACTGGTAATCAGGATGCTCACAGAAATAGTTCAGTATGGTCACAAAATTGAGGAAAAAGTAAAGGCTATACAAAGTGAAATAAAGGAAAATGTACAGGGGATAAACAGTGAAGGGAAGAAAATCAGGACCCAAATCAATTATTTGGAGAAGGGAGAAATAAACATTCAACCAGAACAGAATGAAGAAACAAGAATTCAAAAAAATGAGAGGCTTAGGAACCTCCAAGACAACTTTAAACATTACCACATCTGAATCATGAAGGAAAATTTCCCCAATCTGGCAAAGGAAATAGACTTCCAGGAAGTTCAGGAAGCTCAGAAAATCCCAGAGAAGTTGGACGCAAGGAGGAATATACCAAGGCACATCATAATTACATTACCCAATATTAAAGACAAGGAGAGAATCTTAAAAGCAGCAAGAGAAAAGGAGACAGTTACCTACAAAGGAGTTCCCATGAAACTATGAGCTTATTTCTCAAAAGAAACCATGCTGGTAAGAAGGGGCTAGAAAGAAGTATTCAAAGTCATGAAAGGCAAGGACCTACATCCAAGATTACTCTATCCAGCAAAGCTTTCATTTAGAATAGAAGGGCAGATAAAGTGCTTCCTAGATAAGGTAAAATTAAAGGACTTCATCATCACCAAGCCCTTATTATATGAAATGTTAAAGGGACTTATCTAAGAAAAAGAGGAAGATCAAAAACTATGAACAGTAAAAATGACAATAAATTCACAACTATCAACTACTGAACCTAAAAAAAAACAAACTAGGCAAACAACTAGAATAGGAACAGAATCACAGAAATGGGGATCATATGGAGGTTATCAGTGAGGAGGGGGAGGGAGAAGAATGAGGGAAAAGGTACAGGGAATAAGAAGAATAGATGGTAGGTACAAAATAGACAGAGGGAGGTTAAGAACAGCATAGGAAGCAATGGAGAAGCCAAAGAACTATGTACCACCTATGGACATGAACCAAGCAGGGGAATAAGGGTGGAAGGTGGGATGCAGAGCAGAGGGGAATAAAGGGGGCAGGGGTGAATGGGACAACTATAATAGCATAATCAATAAAATATGTTTTTTAAAAAAGATGTTCTTAGGAAACAATGTTGAATATCCTTAAAGTATAGAGTTACCTAAACTTCAAGATAACTCCATGGGTATATTTTTCCAAATTTCTAATTCCTATGATATTGGTTAGACATAAAAACCTCTGAAGAATTTTTCTTCATATCCCACCCACCATTCCCATCAGTTAACATTATTTATATCAATTTACTTCATTCACTTCTAATAAGTTATGAGTAGTTTATACATATCTTGGCTCATAAGGATACGTCGTTTCAAACTCAACTCCAAAGAACTGATCAATTAAACTTTTCTTTTTAGAAGGTGTCAATGCTGATGCAGATGAAGAATCTGTCTGCAAAGATTAAAATAGAAATGCCTATTTTATATTATGTAATTATATTTCCTCCCACACAATCCATTTTAGTGAAACATATTTAAGCTTTTTAAAATGTAATCCCTTTCTGTAAAATCCTTCTGCAGTTCAAAAAACATTATGAAAAACTACAGATGCTCAGTAATATCAATTAAGTTTAATAAAAATACATTAATTCAAGTGTCAAATGCAAGCTTTCAAATTCCAACTACAGATTGAACATCTAAAGTATGCAAGTACATACCTATCTATTAAGATGAATTTATTTCAAGCCTTTGGGGTGGGGATGAATCAAAGTATAATGAAAATCAATAATCACAAATATATTCCCATTACCTCTTTAACAGAATCATCCTCTATGGCTTCCAATTTCTGTTGCAATACTCGCATCATTTGTATCCAACATTCATTAGCATCCTGTAATTTTAAAAGCAACACAGTAAATAATCCTGGCTATGACAGTGTTTGGTCTACAGAATCCTTCCAAAATAATTAGTGTCCTTAGGGAAGGAGAAGAAAGCTAATTTTTTTCTTCAAAAATATTAAGCCAATGTTGATCTTTTATGATCTTCAAAACAAAGGAATTCCAAAAACAGTTCTTTTCATTCATTCAAGAGATGTTTTTATGGTAGAACTGTATACTTAAAATCTATATAATTTTATTAACCAATGTGACCCCAATAAATTTAATTAAAATAAAGAGATGTTTACTGAGCTCCTGATTATGCTAAACACTGTTCTGGACACTAGGAATACACAGCAGTAAACAAAATAGAAAGGTCCTAATGGGAAACCTAGATAAACAAAATATAACATAAATTCAAGTAAAGAGAATGGTAGTAAAGGGGTAAAGAAGGCAATATGGGAACAGAATGACTGGGAGAAGGCAAAGTGTGCTACTTCAATAGAATAATCAAGGAGAACCTGTCTGATGCCTCAACATCTGAGCCATGAGACCTGAAGGTCAGGAGGAAAGTGAAAGTCATGTACTGAGAGCTGAAGGAACAAGAGCAAAGACCCTGGCTGCCCTCCTTGGGGCATGCCCACTCGTCTTCTTTTCATGTGAATTTTCTTCCTCCTAAACTCTAAGGGTCCCCATGAGACTTGCAGCCAGGGGAGCAACAGGCAGTGGCAGCTCATCCTGGGCTAACCCCCTGAACCTGCGCCAGGGCTCTTTCTTCACTGCCTTTCCAGTGGTCTGCCAGCAGCCCCGCCATGGCTCACTTCTTTCCTACGTCTCTAGACAGACAAAGCAGCCCCGTCTAGGCAGGCTCTCCTGTTGCTTCTTCTATCCTGAACCCTTCCTTGTTTCACTGTCCCCAGCTATAATAAATGTAATCTCAAAATTTACAAAAAAAAAGCAAAGGTCCTGCAGAAAGAGGATTTTTGGAGGGTTTAAAAAATAGCAAGGAAGCCAGTACCTGGAGAGAGGTGAGCAAAAAGGACAGTGACACAGGATAAATTCAAAAAAGTAGCCAGAGGCTAATGATTTAGGATTATTTAGGACTTAAATTATTTAGGGACAGAAAATCATTAGGAAGTATTGAACAGGGACCAACATCATCTTATTTACATTTTAAAAGGGGTTTGGGAGCTATACAGAGAAACACTGCAAAGAAACACCAGCAAACAAGATGATCAGTTAACAGACTATTGCACCACTCCAGGCAATGTATAACAGTGGTTTGAACTAGAGAGGACTGATATTTGTATTTCCAAATAAACTTCAATAAGTATGGTAAGTGCAGAGAACCTAAGTGTTACGTTTACAAAATGAAACCAAGAGCCTTGCCCTGATTACCTGTTGAAGATACTGTCCTTGTTCGCCCTTCTCTGCAAACTGTGGAAAAGCCATGTGCAAAAACTGCAGTAGAATAATAGGTGGAATACTAGAAGAAGTTTTATCCATGGAATCAAACAAATCTCTAAGGGCTTAAAAACAAAGCAAACAGTACCTTAGTAAAACAGTGGCATATTTAACACATGTTATTATAAATTAAATCTCAATTACCATAAAAAACTGCTTAATAACTGTTTTGTATACATCTATTCCTTTTGTAATTGTTAGATTCCTAATAAGAAATACACGTGTTGTTCAAACTAAAGGAACTCCCCAGACTTCACAACGAAATCACTAGCCGTGCACAATTCTGAGCCTGAACCCTCTCTCTGCCAGGCGTCGTCATCTTAAAACAACTCTACAGTAGGCAATTTTGGCTCAATTGTCAAAATGTAAATAGTCTGTCCTCAGGTAAGAATGAAAAATAAACAAACAAATAAATAATGTCTGTATTTTAGAGTACTATTATCAATGTTAAATCCCCAGATTTTAAAGCTCATTCTATGGTTATGAATGTCCTAATCCTTAGGAAATACGTACTGAAGTATTCAGAAATAAAAGACATGACGTGTGCAACTTACTCTCAAATGGTTCAGAAAAAAAGAATATGCATTACAGAGAACGATGAACCCGACATGACAAAAAAACTTGTAATTGGTGAATTATTGGAATTTTTCTGTGAATTTAAATTTAGTTCAAAATAAAAAAGTTTAGCCCTGGCTCAGTCGTTTAGAGCACCCTCCCAATACGCCAAGGTTGCAGGTTCAATCTCTGGTCAGGGCACATACAAGAAGCAATAAATGAATGCACAGATCAGTGGAACAATCTATGCATTCTCTCTCTCCCTTCCTAAAAATCAATTTAAAAAAAATGTTTAAAAAAATAAAATAAAGTTAAAAAAGTCAAGAAGCAAAAAATAACTATCCCATCAATACTAGAAGCCTTCTATAAGACACTGGAAAAGTTGTTGAAAATTCTGAATTACTCTTAGATACATAAGCAATCAAATGAACTAGATATAAATGATATTTTCTTATTAAAAACTTCACTTCAAAAAATAAATCTCCTTTTAGGAAGAAAGGTTAGAGGAAATCTCTGACTCCAAATGACACAAAGAAACTCACTGTTTATAGTACTAAAAATCAATAGTTGACCACAGTAAGATACTACTTCAGATGCCTGGAGTGGCTATAATCAAGGACAAAAAACATCCACATTATTGAGATATCAAGTATACTGAGAAACTGCAACACTCATACATGCTGAAAGGTATGTAAAATGATGCTCCTGCTTTAGAAAATAGCCTGGCAGTTCCTCAAAAGGTTAAATATAGTTACTATATAACCCAGCAATTCACTCTTAGAGATTTACCCAAGAGAAATGACAACATATGTCCACACAAAGACTTGTTCACAGAATGTTCAGCAATACTTGTAATGGTCAAAAAGCAGAAACCCCCCAAATGTTTTTCAATGATGAAAGGATAAATGAAATGTAGTGCATCCAATCAATAGAATCTTATTCAGCAATAATAAAAAGGGATAAAGTACTGCTACATGCTATAATGTGGATGAACCTTGAAAACATTCTAGGAGAAAAGAAGCCAGTCAAAAAAAGACCACAAATTATAATCCCATTTATACCAAAAGTCTGGAACAGACAAATCTCTAGAGACTGACAGCTGATTAGCAGTTGCATGGGGCTGGGAGTGATGAAGGAAAACAAGCTGACTGCTACAAGGTAGAGTTTCTTTCTGGAATGCTCAAAATATTCTAAAATTGATTCTGCTGATGATTGCAAAACTCTATGAATACACTAAAAAACAATGAATTATATACTTTAAATGGGTGAACTGCATGGTATATGCATAGCTCAATAAAGCTGCCACAAAAAACAAACAAACAAACAAACAAAGCATACCTATAAAAACTTTATCAACCTAACCCCATGATTTAAGAGGGTACTCATTTTGTCAAAATGCCCCAAAATGAGACAAGGGGATACATGGTCTCATGTAATGAAAAAGTAAGTTATTTCTATCCCTTAAGAATTTCTATTGCTCCTCATTCCTAATACTCCACTTACACTAATACCCACTAAGACTCTCTTTTATTAATGATTTCATCAAGTATAACAAAACCTATTTCTGGATATCCCCCAAAATATATTTTATTAATAGAATCTGAAGTCAAAATTATAATTTAACCCAAATATTCTTTCTCAAAAAGGACACACATCGCTGGTTTATAATTTAAATAAAATCAGTCCCAAGTAGTTTACAGTAAGTAGTCCAACTTTAACGAGGTGATGTTTTACAAAACACATTTTGTAAATTGAAAGGTACTAACAAACTGTGAGTGAAAAATAACATTTAGTGAATACTATGCTCTTTCTTGAGAAGTATGTATTTTTAAGATGCTCACCTGCAGTAATATACTGTGCCGAAGCCATTTCCCCTGAAGCTCTCAAGGCACCAGCATACCTAGGGACATTAAGGCAGAATTAAGTAACAGGATTCAGTTCCTGACACTCAAATGGGAAGAAACAAATTAAAAGGACTTATTATGACATCCTCAACTGCAAGTTTCTCAGAGTTGCCCCCACCTTTCTATTTTTGCCTCTTCTGGTCTTATTTCTCTAACCATAAGGGCAAAACAAACAAACAAAAAAATTAAAAAAGAGAAAGAGAATGCTAAAATAAGGGGAAATTAAATGAATGAAGCCACTTTAAATTCATTCCCCTTGCCTAACTCATCTATACCAAAAATTTTCTGAAGAGAGTGTAAAATAAAAGGTATAGATTAACTGGCCACTGATTACAAAAAAATAAAATACAACTTCAAAAACATTAAGAAAAAAGGAATTAGATCAAAAATATTAAATCAAAATCATTCACCTACATTCAGCACTAACTAGTCACTTAAATTTCAAGTCAGTTTGCTCACCTATAAAATGAGGGTTTTCTATTAAATGATTTCTAAGTGTACTTTCAGCTTTACGATTCTCAGTTAATTTACAATAATACAAAGGACTTGCCATCCCAAGGAAATATTCAAACCACATTATTTACTAATATGTCTTATGACAAAAGATCAGAAATTATCATTCAGGTAATATTCCAACATTGGGGGCAGGAGAAAGACTGCATATTCACTATGATCAAAACTATGCTTACATATTACACACCCACTACAATGAAAAACGGTGATACCCCCAAGATTGGCAAGAATGTGGAGCAATCAGAACTATTGATACAGTCAATACATGGATGAATCTCAAAAATCATTCTGAGTGAACTAGGCCAAGCCAAAAAAAACAAAAGTACATTCTGTACAATTTTAGAACACACAAAGCTATAGGAGATCAACAGCATCTCAGGGATTTGGGCAGTGGGAGAGGATGAGGACTGACTGGAAAAGATTCAAGAAAACTTTCTGGGATGGTGGAAATGTTCTATAATTTGATTATGAAAAGGGTTACAGAGAATTCATATTTGTCAAAACTTATTACTCTGAACATTTAAGATACATGCATTTCACTATATGTAGATTATATTTCAATTTGAAAAACAAACAAAATTCTGTGCTTATGTTAGTAGAATGAAAAGTCACAGAAAATATGAGAGAAGATGGCAGCCAAGTAGGTGGAAAATGAGTCCACTTGCTCTTGTTCCCAATTTGAATATTTGGCTGATATTCTGAAAAACTGATCATTCAACAGAATCTCAGCAGATTGGAAGCAAAGGAGTAAAGAAGACACTTCCCAACAGGTGGTTTAAGGAGATTTTATAGGTTGAAGGGGAAGTACCGTGGGCATGGCGCCTGCAGCAGTGGAGATCCTGGTCAGAGACTGCAGTTCTGTGGCTCCCTCCCCTTCCAGGGCAGAGAACTCCCAGACCTGGGCCAGGAGTGACTTGGATACACAAAGTTGGGGAGATCCAGCTTACACACACACACACACACACACACACACACACACACACGGCAAGCAGGACACCCACAGCTGCAGCAGCAAACACCAACCAGAAGAGTGCCAGAGAGACAGAGATTCTACATGCACCTTTGTCAGGTGGAGACAGGCTGCAGCCAGTTTGGACTGTGACAGACTTCTGACTTTTTGGAGAGGTGGTGTGTGCAGAAAGCCAGACAGTGACTCAGTGCTGCAGTGGAAATGCCAGGAGAGACTTTTTGAAAAGAGAAAATGAGGTGTGCTGGGCAGGGAACCCTTGTGCAGCTGCCCTGCCAAGCAAGGGAAAAAGACCAAGGGTGTGGTTTGCTCCCAATGAGTGCAGCTGGGCTGAGAAAGAAGAAAGGAGCACAGAGAGATTTCTCCACTGCAGCCCGGCACAGCTAGCACGATGGAGGCTGCGCAGAGTGGAGAATTCAAGACTGAGTCTGTTACAAGGGCAACGGGCTAGGAACTGGGCAGGCAAGAGCACCTGAGATTATTTGCAGCCAGACAGAGCCCTGTTCCCCCAGGGTGGGGAGATCGAACCTCCAGGAAGGGAAGGATACACCCAGCCCCTACCTCCTGCAGGACTGCAAGCAGGAGAGGCTCAAGAGCCCCCTACAGGGTGCATATCCACAAGAGAAAGACAGAAAGAGAAATCCTAAAGGGCCCATTTTGAACTTCTCTCAGGGAGACAAAATACACTGGTTCCTAGGGCTCTATTTCACTGAGCCCAGCAAAGCAAGGAGACCAGAAATCAATGCAGCAAGGGGAAATCAGGGCAACCCCCCCAGCCTCCACTCTCACTCAGAGCTGCCCTCAGCACCAAGCAGTATAGAGTGGACCCTCTTACACAGACTGGTCCCTCCCTTGAAACAGACAGCTAATTCAGCATAAACTATACATTATTGGAAATAAGCTAAGACAGACCAAGACAGGTAGCGCAGGGGCAGGAGGAACACACCAACAACTTTCCCAAAAGACTGAACGGTGCTTCCCAGGGGAGACCCAGGGCCCCCGCTATCCCAATCGCAACAGAAGCCCCCTCTAGAGGCAGGTGAAAGTGATACTGATGTTGCTGCCTGAAGTTGCACAACCCACCCTAAGACCTTGAGCTGACAAAAAATCTGAGGCAGACCCAGAAAAAGAAGGCAGAAGGCAAACACCAAACTCTGCTACAGGGGTGTCAGCCTTTTGGCATCTCTGGGTCACAATGGAACAACAGTTGTCTTGGGCCACACATTAAATACATTATGACAAGTAATCATAAAACAAATCTCATAACATTTTAAATAAATTTATGATTTTGTCTTAGGCCACATCCATAGCCATCCTGGGCCACGTGGGGTCTGCAGGTTGGACACCCTGCTGCTGAGATGAATTCCACCTTGTTCCTCTTCAGAATTTGTATTATTTTTTCCTTTCACAGAGCCTTTTAAGGCTTCTTTTTTCGTGTCAAGTGTATTCCAACTAATTCACTATTTTTTATTTTTATTTAGATTTCTTTTATTTTTATTTAAAATCTCACACTCTACCCTTCCCTTCTCTTACTCCATTTTGCCTTCTTCCTGTCCTTTCACATTTTTGTTGTAAATCTTATTTTCCCCCACACTACACCTTGTTCCTATTCCTTACTCTTATTATTCCTCCTCCCCTATTCTCTCAAAATCACTATTCCTTCCTTTAGTCAATTCTCATTCTTTTTCTCCTTCTTATAATTTTCTTATTTTCTTTCCACCTTTATAAATTGCAGCTTGTTTGGCATGGATACTATGGTTATTTCTGTTATTCTTCAACTGCATTCCTATTTATTCACTATTTTTTTATTTCAAATCTCATAGGTTACACTCCCCATCTTACTCCATTTTGCCTTCCCCTGCCCATGCTTATTTGAGTTTGGAATTTTATTTTTTTCCCTTTCTCAGCCTGGATTTTGTTCCTTACTCTCATTATTTCTCCTCCCTCTGTCCTCTCAAAATCATTTTTCCTTACTGTAGACATCTCATATTCTCTTTTTTCTTTTGTATAATATTCTTATTCTCCTTCTACCTTATTAATCTTTGCTTAGCTGTCACTATTATTGACCCTCTTAGTGCTTTTTTGCATTTTTGTTCTCTTTGGTTCACTACTTTTTAAACTTTATTTCAAACCTTATATTTTACTCTTCCCTTTTCTTACTCCATTTTGCCATCACCCTTCCCTGTTTCACTTACATTTTAAATGTTATTTTATCCCTTTCTTTGCCTTGTTTCTGTTCCCTACTCATTCTCTTCCTTCTCCAAACACAGAATCATTCTTTTAGTCATCTCATATTCCCTTTTTCCTATACTATTCTTAATCTCTCTCCACCTTTATTAATCCTTGCTCAATTGCTATTGATACTGCCGATGTGGTAGGTTGTTATTTTTGCTGGCGTGGGTTTGGTTGTTTGGGTAGTATTGCTTTGTTAACCAGCACCTGTACAACAGCATACAAGACACTACAGGGGTTGTGACTCCAAGTCAGCCTGCAGGAGAGGAGAACCCAACAACTAATGAGCCATCAATAACCAAAGCCCAAGTACAAGAGAGCCCATATAAAATGAATAAAGGGCAACCCTAGAGCATACAGCTCAGGAGATCAAAGAGGCTGTACCACTGAGTCCCACAGAACTCCCACCACAGAAGTCCACCCCACCAAGACAGGCAGGCAAAGCAGAGCAACCTGAGACACAGAAATAAACAAAAAGAGTCACCTAAAATGAGAAGACAAACAAATAACCCCCAAATGAAAGGAAAGGAAGAATCCTTAGAGAGGGTGCTAAATGAAATTGAGGTAAACAATCCAGCAGACATTGAGTTCAAAATAATGCTTATAAGGATGCTCAAGGAACTCAGTGAGAACTACAAGAAACTTTATGGGAGCTACAAGGAACTTCATGGGAACTACAGCAACATGAAAAAGGACATAGAAACTATGAATACAAACCAGGAAGAAATTAAGAATATAATATCTGATATAAAAAATACAACAGAAGGAATTAAAAGCAGGATGAATGAAACAGAGTACTGATCCAGCAAGCTGGAGGTCAGGTAGAAAGAAGACCCAGTCACAGCAACAAACAAAAAAAGACTCAAAAAGAACAAGGACAGATTAAGGGAGCTTCAGAACATGAAAGATAACAACATTCTCATCACAGAAATATCAGAAGGAAAGGCGCAAGAGATAGAAAACCTGTTTGAAATAATAATAGCAGAAAATTTCCCTAACTTGTTGAGGGAAAAAGTCATGCAAGTTGAGGAAGCACAGAGGGTCCTAATCAAGATGAACCCAAAGAGGCCTACTCCAAGACACATCATAATTAAAAGGGCAAATTTTAAAGACGAAGAGAATCTTTTTTTTTTTTAAGATTTTGTTTATTTATTTTTAGAGAGGGAAGGGAGGGAGGGAGGGAGGAAGAGAGAGAGAGAGAGAGAGAGAGAGAGAGGGAGAGGGAGAGGGAGAGGGAGAGAGAGAGAGAGAGAGGTATCAATGTGCGGTTGCTGGGGGTTATGGCCTGCAACCCAGGCATGTACCCTGGCTAGGAATCACAGCCCACGCTCAATCCACTGAGCTACGCCAGCCAGGGCTGACAAAGAGAATCTTAAAAGCACCAAGGGAGAAACACCTAGTAACATATAAGGGAGCTCAGATAAGGCTGTCAGCTGATTTCTCAACAGAAACACACTATAAGCCAGAAGGACTGGCACAAAATATTCCAAATAATAAAAAGCATGATACAAAGAGCTACCCAGACAAAAAAAAGGCTAAAAGAGTGTATCTGCACCAAGCCAACACTGTAAGAGGTGCTAAAGGGACTGCTATAAAAAGAAGAAATGGGAGGAGGATGCACAGGTATGGTAAAAATGGCAACAAATAAACACCTATTCAATAATAACCTTACATAAATGGATTAAATGCTCCAGTCAAAAGACATAGGGTAGTTGAATGGATAAGAAAACATATACACTGTCTACAAGAGACCCACTCTCAGAACAAAGATCTACACAGGTTGAAAGTGAAGGGATGGAAAAAATATTCCAAGCAAATGGACACACAAAAAAGCTGGAGTAGAAATACTTATATCAGACAAAACAGACTTCAAAACAAAAGCCATAAAAAGGGACAAAGAAAGTCACTACATAATTATTAAGGGAGTAATCCAACAGGACAATATAACCCTTGTAAACATATATGCATCCGCCCTGGCTGGTGTAACTCAGTGGATTGAGCCTGGGCCTGTGAATCAAAGGGTTACTGGTTTGATTCCCAGTCAGGGATGCAGGCCAGATCCCCACTAGGGGATGCTCATGAGAGGCAACCACACATTGATGCTTCTCTCCTTCTCTTTCTCCTTCCCTTCCTCTCTCTCTGAAAGTAAATAAAAACAAAATTTTAAAAAACTTACACACATCCAACATAGGAGCACCTAAATAAATAAAGAATCTTGAAGATCTTCAGAAAGATATTATCAACAACATAGTCATTGTAGGGGATTTTAACATCCCACTGTCAACAATGAATAGATCCTCCAAAAGAAGAATCAACAAGAATATAATGGCACTGAACGATACTTTAGATCAAATGGACTTAACTGATATAATACAACTTTTCATCCCAAGAGAGGAAATTATACATTCTTTTCAAATGCACATGAAACATTTTCAAAGATAGACCACACAGTAAAACACCAAAAAAGCTTCAAAAATTCAATGAAATTGAAATAATATCAAGCATCTGCTAAGATCACAATGGATTAAAACTAGAAACCAACCTCAAGTAAAAATCTCAAAAACATTCAAATACATGGAAACTCAAAAACACGTTATATAAATAATGAACAGGTCAACAATGAGATCAAGAAAGAAATCAAAAAGTATCTGGATACGAATGAAAATGAATACACAACAACCCAAAACCTATGGGACACAGCAAAGGCAGTACTGAGGGGAAAGTTCATAGCACTACAGACCTATCTAAAGAGGAGAGAAAAATCTCAAATAAACAACCTAACCTACATCTGTAAAAACTGGAGGAACAACAACAAACGAAGCCCACAGCAAGTAGAAGGAAGGAAATAATCAAGACCACAGCAGAATTAAACAATATAGAGACTAAAAGAACAATTAAAATGATCAATTCCAGGAGCTGATTCTTTGAAAAGATAAACAAAATTGACAAACTTAAACCACACTCATCAAGAAAAAAAAGAGAGGACCCAAGTAAATAAAATCAGAAACAAAAGGGGAGAAGTTACAACCAATACCACAGAAATACAAAGAATTCTAAAAAATTACTACAAACAACTAAATGTTAACAAATCAGACAACCTGGGCAAAATGAACAAGTTTGTAGAAACATATAATCTTCCAAAACTGAATAAAAAAAGCAGAAAGCCTGAATAGACCAATAACAATTAGTGAAATCAAAGCAGCAATCAAAAAACTCCCAGAACACAAAAGCCCTGGACCAGACGACTTCATAGGCGAATTTTACCAAACATTTAAGAAAGACTAACTCCTATCCTTCTCAAACTACTTCAAAAAATTCAAGAAGAGGGAAGACTCCCAAACTCCTTTTATGAGGCCAGTATCACCCTAATTCCAAAACCAGGTAAAGACACAACAAAGTAAGAAAGCTTTAGGCCAATATCGCTGATGAACATAGATGCTAAAATTCTCAACAAAATATTGGCAATCTGGATTTAGCAATATATTAAAAAGATCATACACCATGACCAACTGAGATTTATCCCAGAAATGCAGGGATGGTAAAATATTCACAAATCAATAAATGTAATATACCACATAAACAAAATGAAGGACAAAAACCATAAGACAATACCAATAGATGCTGAACAAGCATTTGATAAAATCTAGTACCCATTTACAATAAAAACACTCAGCAAAGTGGGAGTAGAGGGATCATACCTCAACATAGTAAAAGCCATATGCAAGAAACCTACAGCCAACATTATACTCAACAAGTAAAAACTAAATGTTTTCCCCTTAAGATCAGGAACAAGACAACGGTATCTGCTTTCACCACTCTTATTCAACATAGTACTGGAAATCCTAGCCACAGCAATCAGACAAGAAAAAGAAAGAAAAGACATCCACCAAAAAGCTACTCCACCTAATAAGTGAATTTGGCAAAAGAGTGGGATACAGTCAATATTCAAAATTGATGGCATTTTTGTAAACCAGCAATGAAAAATCGGAAAGAGAAACTAGGGGGAAAAACCCATTTACTACAGCAACAAGACAAATAAAGCACTTAGGAATAAATTTAAGCAACAAGGTAAAAGTTCAGTACGTGGAAAACTACAGAACACTGAAGAAAGAAAATAAGGATATAAATTGACATCATCAAAATGTCCACACTGTGGACATTTTGTTTTCCACGTACTGAAGAATTAACATCATCAAAATGTCCATACTACCCAAAGCAATCTATAGATTCAACGCAATTCCTTTTAAAATAACAACAGTATATTTCACAAATTTAGAACAAGTATTTCAAAAATTTATATGAAACCAAAAAGGACCCCAAATAGCCTCAGCAATCTTCAGAAAGAATAACAAAATAGGAGGGATCACAATACTTGATATCAAACTAAACTATAAGGCTACTATAATCAAAACGGTCTGGTACTGGCTTAAGAACAGGCACATAGATCAGTGGGACAGAATAGAGAGCTCAGACATAAACCCATGTCTCTACAGTCAATATTTGACAAACAGGGCAGGAGCATAAAATGGGGCAAAAATAGCCTCTTTAGTAAATGGTGTTCGGAGATTTGAAGTGGTACATGCCAAAATAAAAAAAAAAAAAGAATAAAAAAAGAAACTAGACCACCAACTTACACCTTACATCACAAAAAACTCAAAATGAATAAAAGACAAACATATGTCGTAATACCATGAAAGTCCTAGACCTAGAAGAAAACACAGGCAGGAAAATTTCAGATATCCCATGCAGCAAAATATTTGCTGATTATTTCTCCTAAGGCAGGGGTGTCAAACTCACTTTCACCATGGGCCACATCAGCCTCGTGGCTGCCTTCAAAGGGCCACATGTAATTTTAGGGCTGTATAAATGTAACTACTCCTTAACAGTTAAGGGAGAGCTCAGCGCTGCTGCCTGGTATAAACAAGGTACCAGGCTGCATAAAACAAGGTAGAGAGCCAGATTCAGCCCTCAGGCCTCGTATTTGCCACCTGTGTCCTAGGGCAAGGGAAATAAAGGAAAAAAATGGGACTGCATTAAACTAAAGCGCTTCTACATGGCTAAAGAAACCATCATCAAAATGAAAAGGAAACCAACCACATATAACATATTTGCTAATGAAACATCGGACAAAGGTTTAATCTCCAAAATATATAAGACTCATAAGACTCAATACCAGGAAGACAAACAATTCAATTGAAAAATGGACAAAGGATCTGAATAGACACTTCTCCAAGGAGGACATACAGATGGCCCATGGACATATGAAAGGACACTCAGCATCACTAGCCATCAGAGAGATGCAAATAAAAGCACAATGAGATATCACCTTACACCTGTTGGACATGGCCATCATTATAACAAATCACCAAACAGCAAGTGCTGGCAAGGATGTGGAGAAAAGGGAACCCTAGTGCACTGTTGGTGGAAATGCAGACTGATACAGCCACTGTGTAAACAATATGGAATTTCCTCAAAAAAACTAAAAATGGAATGGCTTTTTAACCTAGCAATTCCACAGCTGGGAATATACCCTAAGAATCCCAAATCACCAATTCAAAAGAACTTATGCACCCCTATGTTCATAGTGGTGCTATATACAATAGCCAAGTGCTGGAAACAGGCTAAGTGCCCATCAGTAAATGAATGGCTCAAAAAATTGTGGTACATTTACACAATAGAATACTATGCAACTGGACGAAGGAAGGAACTCCTACCTTTTGTGACTGCACAGATGGAACTAGAGAACATTATGCTAAGTGAAATAAGCCAGGTGGGGAAAAACAAATACCATATGATCTCACCTATAAGAGGAACCTAAAGAAAACAAATAAAGCAATGAACAAAATGGAACCACAGGCATGGAAACATGGAACAAGCTCAGTGACCAAAGGTGAAGGGAGGGGGGATAATGGTGGAAAGGAGAAGGGACTAGTCAAAGAACATGTATGAATGATTCATGGACATGGACAACAGTGTAAGGAGTTGATTGCAGGAGCAGGGAAGTAGGAAGGACAGAGGGCAAAGGGGGAAAAAACTGGGATATGTGTAATGGAATAACAGTCAAAAAATGATAAGCCTGGGCTGGAGTGGCTCAGTGGAATAAGCGCCGAACTGCAAAGCAAAGGGTCACCAATTTAATTCCTAATCAGGGTGCAAGCCTGAACTGCAGGCCAGGTCCCCAGTGGGGGGGCGCGTGAGGGGTAACCACACACTGATATTCTCTCCCTTTCTTTCTCCCTCCCTTCCCCTCTGTCTAAAAATAAATAAATAAAATCTTTTTTAAAAAATAAAGAAAAAACTGATAAATTAGACTTCATGGAAAAAACTTTAAAAATAAAATGGTAAAAAAGTCACAGAAAATGTTGTTAAATTACATTCAACTGGAGACTTGTTTTCCTTTTTTTCATTTACTTAGATCTGTGGAAACTACCGCAACTAAAATCTTTTTAATTTTCAATGCACAATAATTCATAATGATGTCTAAATTATATGTGGTCTGACCAGAAAAAGTCCAGCCACTCCACTATTAATTTAACAAAAACAGTTTGTATCACATTAATGCAACCTGGCAGCCAACGAGAGTGGACTGGAATATGCATGCATGAACAATGACAACTTCACTGTACTAGTCAGTAGGGGTGGTATATGCCATTGAGTATGTATACTGTGTGTCCACTGCATTCAAAATGAGTGGGCGAGTAGGGCAATGAATCTGCATCAAATTTTGCATTTAGCTTGAACATTCCTCTGCAGAAAACTACTGGATTCAGAAGGCCATGGCTATGGGCAACTGGTGATTGGCAGCTTCATCATGACAACGTGCCCACTCACCCCTCACATCTTATGCAGAGTTTTTTGTGCCCTACAGCCTAGATTTAGTGCCCTGTGACTTATGATTTTCCCAAAGCTAAAATCGCCTTGGAAAGGAAAGAGATTTCAGACTGTTGATGAGATTCAGGAAAATACGATGGGGCAACTGATGGTGATTGAGAGAACTGTGTGAGGTCCCAAGGTGCCTAGTTTGAAGGGAACTGAAGCAGCATTGTCCTGTGTACAATGTTTTTTTTTTTTTATTACATAGCTGGACACCTTCTAGACAGACCTCATATATGTTCATTTAAAAAAAAGACTGCCACCTGGCTAGCATAGCTCAGTGGATTGAGCACAGGCTGTGAACCAAAGTGTCGCAGGTTCGATTCCCAGCCAGGTTACATGCCTGGGTTGCAGGCCACAGCCCCCAGCAACCACACACTGATGTTTCTCTCTCTCTCTCTTTCTCCTTCCCTTACCGCTCTAAAAATAAATAAATAAAATCTTAAAAAAATAAAAAAATAAATAATAAATAAAAAAAAGACTGCCATAATAGTTTCCCTATCAGGCATTATAACAACTTTTTCAAAGGCACTACTGAAGTTCAAATGAAGCACTAATAGATCAGATATATTCCAGAACATCACATAATGACATAACTGCTATTGTTACTGAATTTTGCTTCTAATTATACGGTAACACGTGTAACTACTTCTACATTTATGGCAAAAAGCTACATTAATGAATTATCAAACTTCTTTTCAGTAAATGAGAATAGAAAAATCACAGGTAATTTAATACTATCCTCTAAAAACTCTCAATATTACAAGAAAACATATACTTCCTAATTAAGATAAAACTATCCAATAGCCAAATAATATTAAGAATGACCTTTACAAAGAAAAACTGTTAAAAAGTGAAAGAGGGCCCTGGCTGTGCAGCTCAGTTGGTTGGCGCATCATCCCATGAACAAAAAGTTGGGGGTTCAATCCCCAGTCAGGACACATACCTAAGCTACAGGTTCAAACACCAGTTTGGCCATATAACGGACAATCGATCAATGTTACTCTCTCTTTCCTTCTTTTCCCTCCCTCCCTCTCTAAAAGCAATTTTTTAAAAAAACGGACTTTGGGCCAAGATGGAGGCATAGGTAGACACACTGTGCCTCCTCACACAACCAAAAGAAGGACAACAACAATTTAAAATCAAAAACAACCAGAACTGATAGAAAACTGAACTGTATGAAAGTTTGACAACCAAGAAGTTAAAGAAGACACATTCATCTAGACTAGAAGAGGGGTGCAGTCAGGTAGCCAGGGCCGGAGAGGGCTCAAGGCAAGGCTGCAGTTTGTGGCAGGGCAGCAGCTGGCGCACCGGGTGGTCCCACATTTGCCTGCAGATAAACCAAGTGAAACAAAGGGGAAACAGGACAACTGTACAACCCAGGGTCCCAGCACAGAGAAATAAAGCCTCAAATCACTGACTGAAAACAGTGTGGGGATTGAGGTGGCAGTGGGAGAAACTCCCAGACTCACAGGAAAATCCATTGGACAGACCCACAGGGTCCTGGAACGTACGTAAACCCACACGGGAATCAGCACCAGAAGGGCCCAATTTGCTAATGGGAAGTGGGGGAAGTGACTGAACTACGGCAGAGAGTAAAGCAAGTGTCACTGTTCCCTCTCGGACAGCCCCCCCCCAACAGTGTCACAACCCAGGGACATGGGTTACTTCCCCTGGGTGAATACCTAAGGCTCCACCCCTCACTACAAAACAGGTGAGTCAAGACAAAAAAAAAAAAAAAAAAAGAAAGTGGCCCAAATGAGAGAACAGATCAAAGTGCCAGAAAAAATACAACTAAGTGACAAAGAGGTAGCCAACGTATCAGATGCACAGTTCAAAACACTGGTAATCAGGATGCTCACAGAATTGATTGACTTTGGTCACAAATTAGATGAAAAAATGAAGGCTACGCTAAGTGAAATAAAGGAAAATATACAGGGAATCAATTATGATGGGAAGGAAATAGGGACTCAAATCTACGGTACGGACCAGAAGGAAGAAAGAAACAACCAAACAGAAAAGAATGAAGAAACAAGAATTCAAAAAAACGAGGAGTGGTTTAGGAACCTCCAGGACATCTTTAAACCTTCCAACAACCAAATTATAAGGGTACCAGAAGGGGAAGAGGAAGAACAAGTGGAAAAGTTATTTGAACAAATAATAGAGGAGAACTTCGCTAATCTGGCAAAGGAAATAGACTTCAAGGAAGTCCAGGAAGCTCAGAGAGTCCCAAAGAAGTTGGACCCAAGGAGGAACACACCAAGGCACATCATAATTACATTACCCAAGATTAAAATGAAGGAGAGAATCCTAGAAGCAGCAAGAGATAAGAAGAAAGTTACCTACAAAGGAATTCCCATCAGACTATCAGCTGATTTCTCAAAAGAGGCCTTACAGGCAAGAAGGGGCTGGAAAGAAGTATTCCAAGCCATGAAAGGCAAGGACCTACACTTAAGATTGCTCTATCCAGCAAAGCTTTCATTTAGAATGGAAGGGCAGAGAAAATGTTTCTCAGATAAGGTCAAGTTAAAGGAGTACATCATCACCAAGCCCTTATTATATGAAATATTAAAGGGATTTATCTAAGTAAAAGAAGATAAAAAACATGTACAGTAAAATGACAGCAAACTCAAAATTATTAACAACCACACCTAAAACAAAAACAAAAACAAATTAAGCAAACAACTAGAACAGGAACAGAACAACAGAAATGGAGATCACATGGAGAGTTATCAACAGGGAAGTGGGAGGGAGAGAGGGGGGAAAAGGTACAGAGAATAAGTAGCATAGATGGTAGGTAGAAAATGGACAGGGGGAGGTTAAGCATAGTATAGAAAAAGTAGAAGCCAAAGAACTTATATGTAGGACCCATGGACATGAACTAAAGGGGGGGGGTGAATGTGGGTGGGAGGGGGTGTGCATGGTAGAAAGGAATGAAGGGGGGAAAATGGGACAATTGTAACAGCATAATCAATAAAATATATTTAAAAAAATCCATGGGTAAGGATTAAAAAAAAAAAAAGAAACAGAAAGAGGAAAGGGCAGAATAGTACCTTTCCTAGTCTTTGTCAATAAAAATTAAATGATAAATAAAATTTGAACGTAACTAAAGTTAACTAAATGTCTATTACATTTCACCACCCACAAAAAGAGAATCAATCATACATCAGATCAACCAAAACATTCAACTGAAAAATGAATAATTTTTGTGATAATTTATGCATAAATTGTATACTATATAGTGTGAACATGAATGAATTACAACTACACATACACACAACATTGATAAACCAAACCCAAATAAATACATTCTGTATGTTTCTGTTCACAAAGAGTTGAAAACAGTCAAAATAAGACAGGTTAGTATTAACAACTTTGGAAAGAGGGCGGGGGTAGTGATTAGAAAGAGACAGGTGAAGGGATATGGGGGTTGCTGATAGGTTTGTGTTTATCTGTGTTGGTTACATGAGTATGTTCATTATGGGATAGCTTATTTGTATACTTTTATGAAATTATAATTTCATTAGTAAAACCAGACATTGAGCCAACAGCAAGAAATAAAGAGATTTTAGTGTTTCTTTAAACATCTGATCAGCATTATCTAATAAACAGAATACAACAGCAAAACCTCAGAATTAAATACTTTCATTAATATATATGTATGAAAAAATGATCCAGGCATGCAATTTAAGAAGTTAGAAAACAATAAAACAAACATAAGGGAAACAGAAGAAATTATTACAAACAAAAGTAGAATGAAACAGACAATTGAAATAACTGAGTGAATAAATTTACTGTGAAAAATAAAACACACAAACCTCTGACAAGATAATCAAGGGAGTAAAACAACATGTAACAAATAAATAAAAAAGAAGGAAAATGCCGGTCCAAAAATAAGAGTAACTTAGGCTAAAATAGTTTACACATATAGAAAAATTCACAGAAAAGCATAAATTACTAAAACTGACTCTAAAAGATACAGAAAATACACATTTGAAGTGCAAAAAAAAGGCAGATACAGCCAATTTTATGAGTAAATTCTATCAAGAAAAGATCATTCCTATACATATTTGAAAATGAAAGTAAAATGGCAATCTAGTAATTGCTAATGGAAAAACTGACTATGTTGTACTTATCAAGAGTTGGCTTGCCAGAGCCCTGGCCGGGTAGCTCAGTTGATTAGAGCGTCCTCCCAATACACCAAGGTTGCAGGTTCAATCCCTGGTCAGGGCACATACAAGAATCAACCAATAAATGCATGGACAGGTGGAACAACAAAACTGATGTTTCCCTCTTTTAATCGCAATCTCTCTCCACCCCCACAACACCTTCCTCTCTATATATAAAATCAATAAACAAATTTTAAAAAACTAAAAAGTTGGTTTGCCAGTCTCCAATAAGACAAAATGTGGCAGAGTGATGCTGTCTTTTATGAGTAGCTTATAGAATTTTCAAGGCTAATTTTTATTATATGCACACTACAGTTTAGGTTCTAAATTTAGAACTCCCACACTACAATGAGGTTCCACTGATGGGTAGCATCAAGCAAAAGAGATTTTACCTGTAGCTATAACTCGTGGCTCTCACCGCCTCTTCAGCCAAGCCAGTCTACTAACTCTTGTACACACTTTCTACCCTTCATCATTATACATCTCACTCTCTAGAACCTATCAAATAAAAACCCTATCTAAGAATAATCTTCAGCACCTCCAGTTGTAAAACACCTTTCATGTAATTTTCCTCTCTTCTTTCATTCCTATTTTATCAGTTAGTGCCATTTTTCCAATGACATACAACCCCATTTATGTCATCTTGTAGCGATTAAGTTAATAAGCACAAGGACTTCCACCCTTGCGAATCTTAAAATTCAAAAAAATATATCATTTGGTTTCGAAAAAAACAGAATCAGCAGGATGAAATCTCCTCTGCTTACACAAACTCAGAGAAATAAAACCTATACATGAAAGAGCTTTTCTTGAAATAGAGGCTATAAGGTATCCCAGATGAAAGAAGCCTTGAAGTAAGGCAAGTCTGTCCCAACTAGCCACCCTCTGGGACAAGGAGCTGCTCCAGCAAGCTATTCATTCAGATAATTTACAATCAGGACAAGAGGAAGAGAATATGGCTGTAAGATAAGTACATAATCTTCAAACAAATGAGGGAAGAACATTGTTTACATCCAGAGATAATTGAGTTAAAGGGAAAAAATCTTTAAAGGATATTTTAAAGGTTCAAAGAAATAAAAACAGGAACCATATCCAAATATTATACAGGTTATAAAACGAATAAAAAGCAGTAATAAATAAGCAGCTGTGGAAAAAAAGCTAATGTAAAATCAATGAAATACAAGTAAAAAAAAAAACTGAGGCATTCTCTCAGAACACAGCACATAAAAATAAAAGTGCAGAAGGAAAAAAAGACATAAACTATAGATCCATACATTCTAATATTCAAAATGTAAGACAAGTCTAGAGAAAACAGAAGAGTAGTCATCTGAAGAAATAATGGCTAAAAATGTCCCAGAGTGTAGGATAAAAGCACTAAGGAAGATAAACAATAGCAAACCCCCACTTACACTACTGGAAAGCTTTGAAAAATAAAGAGAAAACCCTAACAGTTGTTACCAGAAAAGAGTATGAATTAAGAATATCAGACCTCTCATCAGTAATCATGGGCACACTAAAACAGCAGAGAAGCAACTAGGACTCTGAGGAAAATAACATTTCCTACCAAAACAGTTCTGAAACAGTACCTGTTTACTTGATCATCTTTCTCAATTGCATTTTAAGTGCCTTAAAAATAGGTACTGTGTCTTGTTCACTGATAATAAATCATTTGCACTCTAGGCAACTTCATATAAACACCTGACAAGTATTCACATCAGAGAAATTTAGAAAACCTTCAGTTACTCTCAGGTTTCTATGTATTTACTACCACCTCCTCTCTAATGCTTCTAGTTCTATCAAAGCATTTCAGAAGCCACTAAGGAAATAAAAAAATCAACACTCAGTCCTGTCCAGTATGGCTCAGCTGGTTGGAGCATCATCCTGTAAACTGAAAGGTTGCAGATTTCAATACCTGGTCAAGGCACATGCCTAGATTGTAGGTTCCCGAGTTGGGGCATACAAGAGACAATGTTCTCTCCCTCTCCTCTCCCTCCCCTCCCCTCTCTCTAAAATCAGTAAGTATGTCCTTGTGTGAGGTTAAAAAAAAATCAGCATTTATGAAGCTAAGAAACCAAACTGCAGTTCAGAACGTATCATCATTAAGAACTGGCAATGTACGCATTCAGCCATGGCAGCCATTAAGGAGCAGCAGCCATGACCCCTGCACCACCCCTGGCTGTGGACCTCAACAAGGACCAAACAGTGACCAAGAACATGAGCAAGCCAAGGCAGAGCCACCGCCACAGGTGCCTCACTAAGCACACCAAGTTAATGTGGAACATTACCCAAGGTGTGTGTCTTTGCCCTCCCGTGACAGGCATACCATGGAACTACTCAAGGCAACTAAGGACAAGAAGGCCCTGAAAGTCATCAAGAAAAAGGTGGGGTCTTGACTGCTGGGCTCAGTGGGTTGAGCATCATCTCACCAAATGAAAGGTTGATGGTTCAGTTGCGGTTTGGGCACATGCCTGGGTTGCAGGCCAGGTCCCCAGTTGGGGGTGTGCAAGAGGCAGCCAATCCACGTTTCTCGTGCACATCAATGTTTCTCTCCCTCTCTCCTTCCCTTACCCTCTGTCTAGAAATAAAAAAAGTAAAATCTTTTTTAAAAAAAGAAAGGGTGGGGACACACACATCAGTGCCAAGAGGAGAGAGAAGGAACTGAACAATGTCCTTTGCAAGCCATGAGAAAGGCAGAAGCCAAGGATGTCTGAGCCCCATCCCCTCTGTGTATAACAAAACCTGTTCAGAAAAAAAAAAAAGGAACTACAATGTATATATCAAGACAGTTATAATGAATTTAGTCAGAATTAAGTTACATATTTTTAGGTTAAACATACACTGATACGGGACCCTAATTTATAAACTATTTCAAAGGTTCTCAAAACATGAATAACTGTTTACTCTTCTTTTGTATAGTGATATAAAACAAAGTTTATTTCTTTTTAAAACCACTACTCTATGGCACAGACACACAAATTAATGCATTTATTTCTAGGCTAGAATTGAAAAGTCCAGAAATAAATCTATCTTGTTATATGCATAATGGTCAATTGATTTTCAAAGATGGAGAGACAATTCACAGGGACATATTATTTTTTCCAACAAATGGCACTAGAAGAACTGGATATACACATGCAAAAGAATCCACATGAAAAGAATGGGCTGGGCAGTAACTGGTGTGGTTCAGCTGGGCATCATCCCGGGAAGCCAAACGTCACGGGTTCAATTCCTGGCCAGGATACATGCCTGGGTTGTGGGTTCAGTTGGTGTGCATAAGAGAGATAACCAATCAATGTTTCTCTCTCACACTGATGTTTCTATACCCCCTTCTCTCTCCCTTCCCTTCCTTCCAAAAAAAAAAAAAAAGAATGGCATGGGACACATACCTCCCACCATACATAAAAGTGAACATGGATCACAAACCTAAATGTAAACAGCTAAAACTACATAACTCTTAAAAATAAAAACAAAAACAAACAACATAGGAGTAAATCTTTGTTGCCTAGGATTAGGCAATGATTTCTTACATGACCAAAACAAAACAAAATAAAACTTTTTAACCAATGTTACAATAATCAATTTAATTTTAAAAAAAGAAAAAATTCAAAGCTTTTGTGCTACAAACAATACCATCAAGAGACTGAGAAAAACAACTCATAAAATGAAAACAACTATTTGAAAAAGTACTTGTATCCAGAATACATAAAGACAAACCACTTAATACACAGAATTTGATCTGACATTTCCCTAGAGAAGACATACAAATGGCCAATAAGCACATAAAAAATAATCAGTTACTAGTCATTAGGTAAATGCAAATAAGAACCACAATGAGATACCATTTCACCTTCAGGATGGTATCCTGACAGTACATACAATAACAAGATTGGCATGGATGTGGAGAAATAAGAACTCTCTTACATTGTGAGTAAAATGTAAAATGGTGAAGCCACTTTAGAAAACAGTTCAGTAATTCCTCAAAATGTTGTTTAACGTAAGAGTTACCATATGACCAAGTAATCCAAACTCACAACCAGGAGAAATGAAAACAATTCATCTGCACAACAACTTGTGAATGAATGGTCACAGCTACATTATTCGTAACAGCTAAAAAATGGATATCCAGATATCCATCAACTGAAGAATGGATGAACAAATGCAGTATGTCAATTCAACTGAATACTACTCAGCCATACAAAGAATGAAATACTAATACATGCTAAAACATAAATGAACATACAAAATAATATACTAAGTAAAAGAAGCCAATCACAAAAAGACCACATATTGTATGATTCCTTTTAAATGAAATGTCTAGAATAGGCAAATATAAAAAGTAGATTAATGATCCCTAGAGCTGCAGGTGGAAAGGGTGTAAGGAGTAACTGCTAATGAGCATGAGGTTTCTTTTGGGAGGTGATATTCTGAAATTAGATGTCATGACTGCTGCACAACCTTGTGAATATAGTAAGACCATTTAACTGAACACTTTAAAAGAAGATGATAAATTAATTATGTCAATAAAGCTGCTAAAACACACACATACACTACTCACCAAAATGTGAACTTCCATTACCCAAAAGACTTAAAACATTTCTCTTTTGTCTTACCTTTTAAGGGCATCTTTGAGTTCAGGCACAGAACGAATACACTGAACTGTAGCATTCATGTAACAAGTGTTACCAAGGTTTGTCAATCCGCATGGTAATTCCATCTGATAAGAGAATAAAATCATTTTTATAAAATGACAGAGCACGCCCTGGCTGGTGTAGCTCAGTGGATTGAGCGCGGGCTGGGAACCAAAGTGTCCCAGGTTCGATTCCCAGCCAGGGTACATTCCTGGGTTGCAGGCCATAACCCCCAGCAACCGCACATTGATGTGTCTGTGTCTGTCTGTCTGTCTCTCTCTCTCTCTCTCCCCCTCCCTCCCCTCCCTAAAAAATAAATAAATAAATAAATAAAATCTTTAAAAAAAAAAATGACAGAGCACATATATAAATCACTGAGGTTCACACTTTAAAGCAAGTAAAATTTACCAACTCAAAACAATTTATATTCCATCTTCACTCTAAAGCAGGGGTATCAAACTCATTTTCACCAGGGGTCACATCAGCCTCACGGTTGCCTTCAAAGGGCCAAATGTAATTTCAGGACTGTATGAGTGTAACTACTCCTTAACTAGGGGCAAGGAGCTTGGCGCTGCTGCTGGGTAGAAACAAGGTGCCGGGCCGGATAAATAAGGTGAAGGGCCAGATTCCGCCTGCGGGGCTTGTATTTGCCACCTGTGCTCCAAAGCAACATGTTTTATTCCCCAACAAAAATTTTCCTTGCATCATACTCACAATCATTCTGTGTTTCAATCAATAATTCCTTTCTTGAATATAATAAAAGGGCAGTCATATCAATCCTGACCTCTTTGCAGGCTTATCATTAAAACATGGTGACAAAATATACATAGAACACTTCTTTAAAAAATGAACGATACTGTATAAATGCTGGGTGGTAAAATAATAACAACATTTAATAAGTATATGGTGGCCAGTTTCTAAACCAATGTTGCATTTAAATTAAGGACAAATTGTATATATTTTCAACCTGGAAGGTTTTAAGAATTTAAATATCCCAGTATTTAAACTACTTAACCTCTTTCAACCTGTTTCCACATAAAATTAATAGTAAAGATAAATAATGTTGACAACTCACTAGATTTATATTTAAGTATATATTGGCTGTATAAATTATCCAATTATAGAAAGACTCCTGAAGTGAATTTCAAAAACATAAAAATAAAACATCTTGATATTAACTATTAAATCTTCAAAACAATCAGGTGCTACTTTCTGAAAGGCACTTTAATGTACTTCTGAAAAGCAGTGATCATATAAAATATGGTTTGTCTTACAGCAGATGCTAACTGTTCTTCTGTCATATCTTCTACGAAAACAGTTTTAGCTGACGGTTCCTCAGGAAGAGCATCTGCTGATCCCATCATTAGCAGAGTCATTCCCTGTTTTAAAAAAAATCAGTTCCATAAAATGCTCAAAAGTTGACCATTTTCATGCTCAATGAAAGAAGCCAGACATAGGAAAAACAATTACATGCTTGTACTTGCCAGAAAAGGTAAATTTATAGAGACACAAAGTAGATTAGTGGTCACTAGGGCTGAAGGTGGGACGAGGGAGTGACTTTAAATGCACGCAAATGTTCTAAAATTAAACAGTAGAGGAGTTTTCACAACTCTACTAAAAATCACTGAAATTTTTTAAAAAAGTACTAAAATGGCTGCTTCAGGTGGAGATCACCAATTTATCTGCAAAGAGGCCCAAGGAAACTTTTTAGAGTGGTGGAACTTCTATATTGGCTATGGTATGGTTACATGACTACAAAATTCACCAAATTCCTCAAACTATACACTAAAAAAAAGGGTAAGTTTTATTGTATATAAACTATAAATCAATAAAGCTAAAGGAAAAATATTGTCATAAAGAAAACTGAGAATGTTTCCATTATCGCAGAGAAGGGAATTCTTCAAATGATCAACATTTAATGGCACAATTTCTTCCCATAACAAACTAAGATTCTTTCTGTGAATACCTATTTTATAACTGCAACAATTACTTACATTTGAACAGAAATATTGTAAGAGCATTGAAATCTCCATTATTGGAAAATATCACATCAAAATTTAAGTTCAAAACACTCAATTTTATAACTCTACAAATTGTTAACCTAACAGAATACTTATATTCAATATACATGTAACATTCCACACAACAAAAGACCAATGAAGACTCTGTCATCCTAAATCTCATTATCCTGAAATGTGAACAAGATATTACCAAGCTCTTAACTGGAAGACATTAACACATGAAACAAAGAAAAGGGTGCAGACGTTTTTTGGAATTACAACCCGACCAGAGATTTAAAAAACAAAGAAAGATAAAATAAAAATGTCTAGATGAGGATCAAAATTAGAAAATGAGGTCAATGAACTCATAGTCTTAAAGAGAACCCATGTTGAAATCCAATAACCCTCATTGTATCACTGGTTATTTTTACTTAAACTTTTTATGAGATAATGGCAAAACAGAACTAAAGAATATTTTTCTGAAGACAAGTGTCTCAGGAAAACCAAATTATTTTTAAAATATATTAGCAACAGCCATTTAGAAAGTACAATAGGGGCAAGTGAATACCAATAAATATCTAAGAGAGAAAATAACAAAAAAATACATGATAAGAAAACTATCAAGTTCTAGTTAAGGATAGAAAAAAACCCTAAAATTTAAAATGAAGAACATAACAAGTTTCTGGAAAGTTATTGTAAAGAACGATTCCAAATTATTATCCAAATTTAACGGAATTCCTTTTTGAAACTTTACAAAATCTTTAATTCATGGACCAAATTCATATCCATGACAACAACCAAGAAATTCTGAAGAAGAATAAAGACCATAGCAATGCCATTTAACATTATTAAGAAACAGATTATACAGTGAAGAATGTTGAGATAAAGTAGGTAATAATTTAGGGAAAAAAATACTATCAGTTCACTACCTCAAGGCATGCCATACCAAAATGAATTACAAATTAAAGATTTAAATGTAAAAAAAGAAACAATTACAAAAACATGTGAATGAATCAAAAAAATCTTGCTATATTTTCTTTGTTTTTAAGATTCTATTTATTTATTTTGTGAGAAGAAGGGAAGGAGAAAGAGAGGGAGAGAAACATCAATGCGTGGTTGTCTCCTGAGCATCCACTGGGGACCTGGCCTGCAACCCAGGCATGTGCCCTGACTCGGAATTGAACCTGCAACCCTTTCGTTCACAGGCCAGTACTCCATCTATTCAGGCATACCAGCCAGGCCTATATCTTCTTAAATTGATATAAAAGATGAAAGGACTGATGTCACTAACTATATAAATACTAAAAACTTCCATAAAACATTACTATAATTAAAATTTAAAAGGACAACCTAGAAAAAAGAATTATACTATTTATAAGCACCTTAAAAAAAAATCAGCCCTGGCTGGTGTGGCTCAGTGGACTGAGCACCGCCAACCTGTGAACCAAAGGGTCACCAGTTCAATTCCCTGTCAGGACACATGCCTGGGTTGTAGGCCAGGTCCCTAATAGGGGGCGTGCAAGGGGCAACCACATGCTGATGTTTCTCTCCCTCTCTCTCCCTCCTTTCCCCTCTCTCCAAAAATAAATAAATAAAATCTTTAAAAAAAAATGAGTAGGCAAGTACACAACAGAAAAATGGGCAAAATAGATGAACAGAAAATAAAAAAGGCTTTTGAAAATTAATAAAGGTTCTACCTTAAGAAACTAGAAAACACATACATTAAAACCAAAGTAACAGGAAGAAATAAAACAGAGAGGGGAAATCAATAAAATAATAAACGAGTAAGAAAAGCTGATTCTTAGAGGGTAGGAATCAATGAAATTACCAAACCTCGGAATTCACAATTTGCCGATACCAGGGGGAAAAGAGAAAAAACAGCACTACAGATTCTAGAATGGAAGAGTATGTTATGCCAACCAATTCAACAAGTTAAATTTAGTGGACCAACTCCTTAAAAGAGGCAAATTACCAAAACTGATATAAAAGGAAATAAATACAGTATCTGAATAGTCCTACTAAGTTCTTAATTGAAAGTCTCACAAACAAAGCTCCAAGCCTCGGGGGTTTCACTGGAAAATTCTACAAAACATTTAAAGGAAACACAGTATAAACTCTTTCAGAAAAGAGAGGTCAGGATGCTTCCTAACTCATAAGCCCAGCATTACTCTGATAGCAAATTCAGACAAAGACAAATCAAGAAAACTACAACCCATCTCTCTCATGAAAAGACATAAAATCCTGAACAAATAGAATGCAGCAAGAGCCCTGGCTGGTGTAGCTCAGTGGATTGAGCCCGGGCTGCGAACCAAAGTGTCGCAGGTTTGATTCCCAGTCAGGGTACATGCCTGGGTTGCAGGCCATGACCCCCAGCAACCGCACATTGATGTTTCTCTCTCTCTCTCTACCTCCCTCCCTTACCTCTCTAAAAAATAAATAAATAAAATCTTAAAAAAAAAAGATTAAAAAAAAAAAAGAATGCAGCAAGAATAAAAAGTTCAGCCCTGGCTGGTGTGGCTGAGTGGACTGAATGCTGGCCTGCAAACCAAAGGGCCACTGGTTCAATTCCCAGTTGGGACACATGCCTGGGTTACAGGCCATGTCCCCAGTAAGGGGCAGGGAAGAGGCAACCACACATTGATGTTTTTCTCCCTCTCTTTCTCCCTCCCTTCCCCTCTTTAAAAACAAATAAATAAAGTCTTTAAAAGCTATATTAAAAAAAGAATATAAAGTTGGTTTATTATTAAAAAAAGTCATTGTAGTTCACATTAACATGTTAAAGGATAAAAAATAAACGATCATTTCAATAGATGACAAAAGTAGTCAACAAAATACAACTTGCATTCATACTAAAAACTAGAGCAAACTAGAAATAGAAGAGAATCTCCTCAATCTATGACAAACTTTGTAAAAAACAAACTTCCAGCTAAGGCTAGAAACTTTCCTTCTAAGATTAGAAAAAAGACATGGTATCCACTATCAACCACTTTTACTCAATACTACTGAAATCTTAACCAGTGCAATAAAGCAAGCCTAAAAGAGAAATAAAAACCACAGAACTGAAACAATAAATCCTTCTTTGTTGCTGATACCTACATTATCCTAAGACACTAATACATAAAATCAGCAGAGTCATAGGATATAGATCAATATAGAATTAATTATGCTTTTATATGCCAGTGAAGTAAAACAATAAAAAGAAGTCATAAAGATTGTAAAAGAGAAGTAAAGTTGCCTCTATTTGCAGATAACATGATATGAAAATAGAAAACCTAATGGGATCTAAAAAAAAACAAAATTACTGCAACTAGTAAGTGAATTTACTAAGGTCACAGGATGAAAACATATTGTATTTTTATAATCTACCAATGAACACTGAAAAACAAATCTTTTTAAATTATTGTTTTCAACAGCTAAAAAATGTTAAGTTCCATGAATCTAACAAAAACCATGCAAAACCTCTATGCTGAACTGAAAAACTAAAAAATTCTGTTAAGAGAACATAAAGACCTAAATGGATACAGCAGCACACCCTATTTAAGGATTTTAATACTCAATAACATTATGTTCATTCTCCCCAAATTCAATGCAATCTCAAACAAAATTTCAGGAGTCTATATTGTAGAAACTGACAGACTTCTTTAAAATTATACAGAAATGCAAAGGAGCTAAAATAGTCTTAAAGAAGAAAAAGTTGGAGAACTTATACTACCTTATTTCAAGACTTATAAAGATTTAGTAATCAGACCATGTGGTAGGGATTTAAGTTTCCTCAAATGTATCAATGAAATAAGAGTCCAAAAATAGACCTACAAGTGATTTTCAAGAAAGACTCCAACACAAGTCAGTGGGAAAAGGAAAATATTTTCAATGGATGGTACTGGAACAACTGGATATATACATGGAAAACAGGCATTTGGGATGTATTTTGATATATTAGGAAATTGCACTATAAGAAATTTTCTTAGGATAATACTTACATTTTTTATTTTGATGTTTCCCCAATCATCATCCTGTTTTAAAGACAAATAAAAAACATTTAATAACCCTGTACAATCTAATAAACTAATTTTAAGCCACTTCCAAATAGAAATTTTTCTCAGATTTTATTTAAATTACTGTAATCAAAAGTATTTTTAAGAAAATACATGCAACCCTGACTGGTGTAGCTCAGTGGGTTGGGCATCATCCCAAAGGATCACTGGTTTGATTCCTGGTCAGAGCACATGCCTGGGTTTTGGGCCAGGTCCCCACACAGGGCTAGAGGCAACCTCCTTAACGTTTCGCTTGCTCTCTTTCTCCCTCCCCTCCCATGTCTAAAAATAAATTAAATATTTAAAATAAAAAACAATGCAGTTCGAATGATAAGTCTATCAATTGCTTAAACTACTTACATAAGACACAATCTAAAAGGCAGTAAAAATGGCAACCCAAAAGTAGTAAAAACACCTGATTGATGACAAATGAAATATGCTGATTTTTTGCATGTTCATTACATATTTGGAACCACCAGAGCTTAGGTGACAAGAATGAAGAGTAACATGAAGTAAGTTTTACATAATTAGGGTAATTATAGAATTTATCATCCAAATCAGGAGACTCTTGAGAAAGTGCTATTACAAATTACACCAGAAGAGTAAAACGGGACTGTCCAAGGCAAACTAAGCCTTAATACTTGCTGTGTCCACAAATGTTTCTCAAGTACTAAATGTCACATCTATGAAGCAATTAACAAATACTTTTACTTTAATATGTTCAAATAAATCAAGGTTTTTTCCTTAATGCCATGACTGGTCCATAAATAAAGTCAGTTCTATATTATTCTGTTCCTTTTGTGGGAGGCACCAGGTACTCAACCTGCTTCCCTTTTGTTGGTGCCACTAGTTACCTCTTTGGAAACCCTGCTTCAAAGTGGCACAGTAACTTCCTAAAGACCCCTCTCAGTTCATGGGTTTTTTTTTTCAGTGTTTTGCATGTTTCTTTTTTTAAATTTTTATTTATTCATTTTTATTCAGAGGTGAAAGGTTGGGAGAAAGAGAGGGAGAAACACCAATGTGTGACTGCCTCTCGCAGGCCCCCTTCTGGGGACCTGGACTGCAACCCAGGCATTTGCCCTGACTGGGAAACTAACCAGTGACCCTTTTGTTCACAGGCCTGTGCTCCATCCACTGAGCCATACAAGCCAGGCCTTCTCAGTTTAAAGGCAACCACTGCTAATCATTTATAATGATAACTATATATGCCCCCTCAGAGAACTTACTTATCCAAGGTCACAAAAGAGCTGGGAAATGAACCCAGATCTACTTGACCTGTAAATGACATGTTCTTTTGGTATCTTACTGTATTTTATTTAAAGCTCTGATGCTGTTTCCTTGTTTATGGAATATATAAAATACATTTACTTTCATCATTTTTAAATACATACAGTTGAGAACAAAAAAAAAGGAAAGCCAGGCACAAAATAAGTATTCAATAAGCGGTAGCTATAAGTAGTTTCATTTAATTAGCATTTTTCTTTAATTCTCTACAATACACCACCAATACAAGCATACCTTGTTTTACTGTGCTTTCCTTTATTGCGCTTTATAGATACTGTGTATTTTACAAGACTCTCCACCAGCAAAAAACCTCAGAAATGGTTATCATTTTTCAGCAATAAAGTATTTTTTTAGACATAATACTATTGCACTCTTAATACAGTATAAATATAACTTACATACACTGGGAAACCAAAATAGTTCTGTAACCTGCTTTATTGCAATGATATGGAACCAAACCTGCAGTATCTCTCAGGTATACCTATACACAGCTTTACCTATACACCTCTGCAACCTGGAGAGGAAACGATGTTTCTTCATCATCATGTTTTACTGCCCGGCTAATAAGGGTAGCCAGCCTGTATCTCTAAAGTTAGCTATTGGCCCTGGCCTGGTAGCTCAGCTGGTTAGAGAATCCTCTAGATACACCATGGTTGTGGTTTCAATCAGAAAAGAACCAACCAATGAATTCATACATAAGTAGAACAACACATTGATGTTTCTTTCTCTCTAAAAAAATTAATAAAATTAAAAGAAAAACATTTTTTAAAAATTTTCGATAAAAA
This sequence comes from Phyllostomus discolor, assembly GCF_004126475.2. Classification (NCBI taxonomy): domain Eukaryota; kingdom Metazoa; phylum Chordata; class Mammalia; order Chiroptera; family Phyllostomidae; genus Phyllostomus; species Phyllostomus discolor. The sequence goes on along the minus strand of NC_040911.2, from coordinate 39,997,403 downwards.
TAAAGTTAACTATAGCTCTTTAGCATTCTGTATCTAACATTTTTTCTTCATCCTCACCTGAGGACATATTTTTCATTGCTTTTAGTAGGCGGGGAAGACAGAGAGAGAAAAACACTGATTGGTTACCTCTCACTGGTTCCCTAACAGGGAATCAAACCTGCAAACTAGGCATGTGTCCTGACCTGAGAATCGAACCGGCAATCTTTCAGTGAATGGGATAATGCTCTAACCAACTGGGCCACACCACCAGGACTCATATCTAACTCTTGAAGAAAGTACTCTGTAAAAACTATACTTGTATAGTATTACAAACAGCAATGAAGAAAATACCATGGTCTTTTAGGTGGCCCTTCCTCAATGATGCTAGTCAGCTTGCACTCTTAACTGTAGTCAATGTGATCATTTTAAGGAAACTAAAGGAAAAATTAAGTTCCCTCTCTTTTTAAACAAACCGTTTTTTTTTCCCATCACAAGACAAGTGTTAGATGGCAATTACTCTTAAAATAAAGGGACTCTTTTTTAATGGGTTGGATGCAAGAAAGGCCACAGGAAAAACTTAAGTATTCCAGTATTCCACAACTGGGGCGTTGGTAAAGATCTTGAAACATTTTGAATCTCAACATTCAAATGCATGTACATTTTGCAGTCTTTTTATTTTTAAAAATCTACCATATTGTTTCATACATTTAACAGAAATAAAATTTCCCACCCCATAACAGAAAATTACTAAGAAAACACATACAGATTTATAATAGTCTAAAAATAAAAGTAATACTTTAACACACCCACCTGGGGGAAAAAAACCCTCAAACAATACAAATAAATGAAAGTGCCCCACTCCCCTGACCCACGGAGGTATTCATTAACACAGTACATTTGAAAATAAAATATTTAATGATGCTTTTATATGTTTGAAATGGCTACAATGTTCCTCCTTACACTAACATGAATAGTTGTAATCCCATAACTACACACTCACCAAATAAACTTCAAGTGCTCCATTTCAGTAATTATGTAGTAACAGTGCATAATGAAAGTATGGACTACGTTTTACCTTCAATGTTCCTCCTTTCACCATAACTTTCTGTCTGGCTGGCTGGACTCCAGTCAGTGCAAAAAGCTGAGCCTTGAACACCATTGGAGGTTCATCAGTGTTCAATTCCACACCTTCGAATTTCTCCTTTCCCCATTTCACAGTAACTGCAATGAAAACCATAACTTATTTTTTCATTTACAAAATACCAAAACTTCAGAATTAGAAGGCTAGTTCTTTAAAGCCAAACTACACCATTCACCTTTTTATATTCTTATCTATACCAAATCAGGAGTGACCTGAATGCTGTAGGTCCTGAATAAAATTTAACCGTATCTAATCCAACATCTTATTTGATAAATAAGGAAACCAACATTGAAGAGAAGTTGGTTGATTTACCAATGTCAAAAAAACTAGTCTGTAAATATTCAGGTCTTCTTGCACAACCCAGGGTTCCAACATGGGAAACTAAAGCTTCAAAACCTCTGGCTGTTTTTACCGCCAGGGGTTGTAGCGGCAGGGCAAACTCTCAGCCTCACAGGAGAGCTGTTAGAGAGACCCACCAGGTCCAAGAATGTAAACAACCCACCCCCACCCCACCAGGAATCAGCACCAGAAGAGCCCAATTTGCTTATGGGTAGCGGGCAAGTAACTGAAAGAGGGCCAAGAGCCGAGCAAGCAGCATTGTTCAAGGGAATAAGGGTCTCAGAGGTGGGACCCTTATCCCCATATACAGCCCTGACCTGATGAATACCTAAGGCTCCACCCCTTACAACCTAATGGGTGCTCCACGACAAAGAAATATGGCCCAAATGAAAGGACAGATCAAAACTCCAGAAAAAGAACTAAGCAACGAGGAGATAGACAACTTATCAGATGCAGAGTTCAAAACAATGGTAATCAGGATGCTCAAAGAAATGACTGAGTACAGACGCGAAATAAAGGAAGAAGTGAAGGCCATAAAGAAGTGAAATAAAGAAAAATATACAGGGAACCAACAGTGAAGAAAAATAAAACAAGATTCAAATCAAAGATCTGAAACAGAATGAAGAAACAAGAATTCAAAAAAATGAGGAGAGGTTTAGGAACCTCTGAAACAACTTTAAATGTTCCAACATCCCAATCATAGAGGTTCCAGAAGGAAAGGAGGAAGACCAAGAAACTGGAAACTTACTTGAACTAATAATGAAGGAAAACTTCCCCAACCTGGCAAAGGAAATAGGCTTTCAGGAAGTCCTGGAAGCTCAGAAAGTCCCCAAAGAAGTTGGACCCAAGGAGGAACACACCAAGACACATAATTACATTACCCAAGATTAAAGATAAGGAGAGAATCTTAAAAGCAGCCAAAGAAAAGGAGACAGTCACCTACAAAGGAGTTCCTGTAAGGCTACCAGCTGATTTCTCAAAAGAAACCTTGCAGGCAAGAGGGGGCTAGGAAGAAGCATTGGAAGTCATGAAAGGTAAAGACCTACATCCAAGATTACTCTATCCAGAAAAGCCATCATTTAGAATGGAAGGGCAGATAAAGTGCTTCCCAGATAAGGTCAAGTTAAAGGAGTTCATCATCACCAAGCCCTTATTATCTAAAATGTTATGGGACTTATCTAAGAAAAAGATCGAAAATATGAACAGTAAAATGACAACAAAGTCACAACTATCAACAACTGAACCTAAAAAAAAAAAAAAAAACAAAAGCAAACAACTAGAGCAGGAACAGAATCACAGAAATGGAGATCACACAGAGGGTTATCAGTGGGGAGGGGGAGGGGGACAGTAGGGGAAAAGGTGCAGGGAATAAGAAGCATAAATGGTAGGTACAAAGTAGTGGGGGGGGGATTAAGAACAGTATAGGAAATGGAGAAGCCAAAGAACTTATATATACAACCCATGGACATGAACTAAGGCAGGTGGGAGGAATGCTGGTGGGAGGCAAGTGCAGGGTGGAGGGAGGCAAATGGGAGAAAAAAAATGAGACAACTGTAATATCATAATCAATAAAATGAAGATATTCAAGTCTTCTGAATCCTACAATAATCTCTGCAAAATATGATCATGCTATAATATTCCTCAGAATAAGCTTATTTAATTAAGCAGTCATTAAAATCTACATACTGTTGGAATAGAGAGGAAAAAGGTTTTAGAAAGGTAATTTGAAAATAAAAGAAATTGGGAGCATTTTTAAAACAAGTTAAGAAATAGATTCTGCATTCTAAAGTGTGTTCCCTGAGCATAAGATGGTCAAATATTAAGATTTCAAAGACATAACTAAACCACTAAAAAATACATAAATCCTACTTCACAGCCATTCAAATAGCTATTTCAAAAAGAAAAAACAGAAAATAAGTAAGGACGTGGTGAAACTGCAACACTTGCCCATGGCTAATGAGTCTATAGAATGGTGCAGCCACTGTGGAAACAGTACGGCAGTACCTCACAAAATTAAACACAGAATTACCATATGACCCAGCAATTCTACTTCTAGGTATATGCCCAAAAGCAGGTAAAGCAGGACTCAAATTGATATTTTATATCCTTGTTCATAGCAGCATTATTCATAATAGCCAAGACAGGAGCAACCCAAGTGTCCATCAACAGATGAATGGGTGAACAACATGCAGCGTTCATGCATGCGTGCATATGTGTGTGTGTGTCTGTGTGTGTGTGTGTGTATGATGAATATTATTCAGCCTTAAAAAGTAATGGAGTTCTTATGAATGGTACAACATGGACGAACCTTTGAAACATTATACTTGGCAAAATAAGGCAGAAACAAAAGAACAGATACTGTATGATTCCACTTATGTGAAATACCTAGTCAAATTCATAGAGGCAGAAAGTAGCATGAGGGAAACAGAAATAGAGTTTCAGTTTAGAAACATTAAAACATTTGGGAGATGGATACTGATGACAATTGCACAACAATGTAAATGTTCTGAATGCCAAAAACTGTACACTTAAAAATGGTTAAAACAGTTCATTTTGTTACATATACTTTACCACAATAAAAATATTTTCAATTAGCCTCATAAGAGCTAATTTTTAAAATACTTAAAAATAAATAAACTCAAGGATATACACTTTGTTTCCACTAAAAACTTTATACCTCCTCAAAATGAGAATTTCACAACAGTTGTCTAATTTCCAACTATTAAAATCAGAATATGAAAAACTGACCCTATGACTCTATGAACTTATAATCTAGTAAGAGAGAAATGGGGGGAAAGATTAAAATGAATAATGCAATATAAACATTATAAAGGATACAGAAGCACAGAAATATGCCTCATGAGTAAGGAAGATCTTCCTGGAAAAGTGATAACTTTGTGTTACTGCCATCAACTTTTTATCACTATCAAGTTGAGACTCAAAGAAAAATTAGGTGTTAGCCAGAGAAAAAGAAAAAATAAAAACATTCCTAGAAAAGGCAAGAAAAACATTCAAAAACGTCATAGAAAATGTGCAGTCCCGAAAAGGTTTTCATAAAGGCCACCTGGGTCTAGTTTAAACAGATTAGCAGCAGCAGGGAAAAGGAGTTTGAAGAGGGTGCAACTGTAATCATTGATTAAGCTAGAAACATACAAAATAGTACAAGCAAAAGACAAGACTAAACCAAAAACAGTTACCGAAATTAAGGAAGAGGGACCTTGGCTAGGTAGCCCAGTTGGTTAGAACATCAACCCCATGAATCAAGACTGGGGGGAAGGGTTTGGTTCATGGCCTGGGTGTCCAGGTCCATTGCATGAGTGGGTGGAGCAGCAAGAAGAATATTTGCTGCTTCCCTCTCTCTCTCTCTCCCTCTCTGTCTCTCTCTCTCACTAAAATCAAGAAAGGAGGGGAACAAAGGGAAGAAGGGGGAAAGGGAGGAAGGGAAGGAGGAAGAAAGGGAGGAAGAAGAAGAGAAGCCTATCTGAAATGTACTTAGCTGTGTCACATGGGCAAATTACTTCAACTTTTTGCTGACCCATAAAAGAGAATTATACCAGTATCACAGGATTATGTTGAAGATTAAAACAAAGCAACATATAAAAACAAGAAAATAAATAAATAAAAGCAACATATATAAAAACATCCGTTTTGTGCCAGACACACAAGTGGTCATTAAATTTTATGGCATTTACCTTAACCACCTAAGAATCTGGATATTTAATTTTCTACCAAAATTTATGAAACAGTACCTAAAATGTTCTTATTTTAATACAGGGCTTTTTGCAGAACCTGAAAATATAGATTCTCAATAGAGATGTCAAAGGAAGAAACCTTAGAAATCGACTTCAATTCCCTCATTTTGGAACTGAGTAAAAAATCTGATTAAACATTTAAGAATGAACTCGACTTTTAAGACAGAAAGTTTAGTAAATATAGGCTTTTCTAAAAAAGATTTACTTATTTTTAGAGAGGGGGGGAGGAAGGGAGAAAAAAAGGGACAGAAACATCGATGTGCAAGAGAAACATCAATGGTTGTCTCTCCCACCAGCCCCAATCAGGAATCTCACCTGCAGCCCAGATATGTGCTCTGATTGGAATCCAACCAAGAGACCAAATCCAACAAACAGAGGAGTTGGTTTTGTTGTGCTGTGTGTCTACCTGTATTAGCCTACACTGGGATTTTTCACCATTATTTAATACCCCCTCAATTCTATACTGCATAAATGAAATATTTCAAGTATTCTTCTAATGTTAATTACTGTGTATTTATCCTACTGCTAATAATTATTGAAAGATATTAAGCAAAATTATTAAAGCATTCGATTCAATATTCTAGAACATCAAGAACCCACCTTGAGATTAACATTCCTCTTTTGTTTCATATAATTCTTTGAAAATGATGAATTTTCAATAAAGGAATTATGATAGCCAGGTATGGCCAAGGAATCCCATGTCCATAGCCAAACACCACAAACATCTTAGGTGCCTTTTTAAACATTTCTTTATTTTTATTGTTGACACTATTACAGGTGTCCCCTTTCCCCCGCCCCCACCCAGCCCCCGCCCCACTTCCCTCTGGCCATCACCTCACAGCTGTCTGTGTCTATGGACCATACATATATGTTCTCTGCCTAACCCCTAGGCCTTTCATCCAGGTGCCATCTGGAATCAGACTAGGAAACAGGAAGGTTCATTGACTAAAAATGTGATCCCTCACCAGTCCCTTAGACTATCATCATGCAAAATACCCGTCAAACACCAATAAAAAGGAAATAACCCTGGAAATGGGTATTTATCTACCTCACGAAGCAAAGACTCTGCTTTGGACATAAAAAAACGCAATACAATGTTTGATGAAACAAAAACAAAGCAAAAAAAGTCGCCATCTGCCTTGGGATAAAACAGAAATTGGTACAAAATATGGGGGTGAGCCAAAGGCAGCAAGGGGTAAGCGAATGAAGCTACTGAGGGAAATCCTCATGAATGATGATTAATCTCACATCCCAGGTCCCTCCAACCCTCTTACTTCAGGCTTCCCTCCTTGCTGCGCCCTTCCACAGCTAGCACTAATAAACACAAGGAACCCCCCCCACTACACCTGCAGCCCGGTCCCCGGGGCTCCAGGACACACCCTCACCTTTCCCAGCACACTAGGACAGCGACAGAAACTATTCTGCAGAGTCACCACTCCCAGAAGCCGATGCTCGCAGCTTCCCCATCTCCACGCCCGCTCCCACCGCACCCACCAGACGACCCCAAAGAGACCGCGCTCCCTCGCGCTGCAGGGCTAGGAACTGGCCACGGACCGAGAACTCGGCCAGGGTCAACTCCACGCCGCAGTCACCCCGCTCCCCACGCCTCTCCAGTCCCCTCCCCCGCCCCGTGCTCAGCCGGGCTTCCGCCCCGCAGGCCAGGCCTACTCAGAGGCCTAGTGCTGGGCAGGATTGCGGGAGGCAAGGCGAGGAGGGGGCTCACCCGAGTATAGCGGCATGGCGGGACGAGAGGGAAGGCGGTGGCGCAGGAAGGCTGGCCTGGCAAGGGCGGCGACGGGAAAAGGGACACGAAGAAGCTGTGGCAGCTGCTGAGACAGAGGCACGGTGTCGGCGGTAGCTCGGGTGCGACAACAGACTCATTCAAACCGGCCACTGGCGATGACGCAGCAACACGCAGTTCGCCCGCAGAGCTGGAGGAGGCGAGAAGCGCCGCGGCGAGGCGGGGCCTGGAGGGTGGAAAGACCGGGGTGGTGCGAGGGAAGCCTGGAAAGCCGTAGGCGGGCGAGACTGAGGGCGCGGGGCGTGGGCGCGCAGCCCCTGCGCCACTGCAGGTGGGCGCCTGCGCACTGCTCGCGCCGCCGCCCGCGCCCACCTTCCTCGAGAGCCCGGCCCCGCCCAGTCTGGCTTCAGGTGGTGTAGGAACTTGACAGTCTTGAGACTAATTTTTTAAGTCTTTTCCCCCTTTTTCGAAACGGTGGGTCAGTACAAACCAGGGGTTTTTGTTGATAATGTGCCTAGTCGAAGAGCTGAGAGCCTTTGCTCTACACCTCAGATCGGTCCACTTACTAATGAAAATGGCTTTGTCCGCCCTTTAAGGAATTTCGTGCCAAAAATAAATATGAACAAGTTTGATTTCAGCACACCCCACCACCTTTGGTGCAACTAACTTCTATCCTCGTGGGGGAGCTGGGGATCTGAACTGAAGACAATTAGGGCAAAATGAGGATGTGGAACGATGCTAGTAACTGAAAGGCAAAATAAAACGACATAGCTGGCCTTCCTGGATGGCAGTGAGAATTGTAGAAGATAGCAACCTTGCCCCACATACCATATGTTGCTAAGCCCTGGTCTACGTATGTCTAGTGGATAGAAACTTTTGCTTAAGATTGGCATTTTTAAATAATGTATTGGTAATATTTTAACCTGAATGTTTATAAATAAAATAAAAATGTGGCTAAGTATCAGAAAGTAAACTGCTTAGGGTTTATTGCTTAGAATATACCCACCTCATCTGGTCAACAGAAATTGCATTCAACTTTAAAGTCTTCATGTAATGCTAACTCTTTCATGTACTCCTAAAGCCTACTCCTGCAATTATCCTTTTCTATCAAGTAACATTACATTATAACTGTTTGCTCTTTTTATGCAACAAGTATATATTGAGTGCAAGATACTCAATATGGAACTGTGGATATGGAGATGAATCAGACAACCATCCTGCAGTCATACAATGGAGAATCTACTAGGAATACGGAAATATGTGCACATTAACTACGTGGCTCTCTGAATTAGTCAAAGCTCTTGGCTATAAAAAACAGAAACCAGAGAAGGAATTGATTGGTTGAATATAGGGTAAACTAACAGAATCAATAGGAAAAGCAGCAAACCAAGCATAGATAGAGACTGGATAGAAACCAAGGGATATGGGCACCAGGAAACAGGCAAAGTCATGTCACAGGAAGAGTCTGGCCATTCCTGCCACCACCTCCATGAATAAACTTTAATTCTGTGTCTACCTCACTCCCTCGAGATTTCATGTCCCAAACAAGGACATATAATTGGCCAATGATAAGGAAAGGAATGTCTGGCTCTGCCTCCCACTCAGACTCATTGGGGTATGGGGCAGGGGCTGCCCAAAATGGAAAAGCTATGTATTAGTTTCTTACAGCTATGGTAATAAATGGCCACAATTTAGTGGCCTAAAACAATGCGAATTTATCATCTTACATTCTGGCAGACATAAGTCCAATAATGAAGGGTCTTATCTTAACCTTAAGGTGTTGGCAAGACTGCACTCTCTGGAGGCTCCATGAAGAATTCATTACTTACCTTTTCCAGATCCTAGAAGTTGCCTACATTCTTTGTCTCATGCCCATTCCAGCAATTGCACTGTAACAGGGTGTAGCCAAGGGGAGGGACCCCAAATGGGGATTTGTAACAGGGTCCATAACCCAGGGTGTCCAGGAAATATTAGAAATATATATCTCCTCACCCCCACAAGTCTGAGCTGGGACATGTAGAGCAGTGTCATTGACAGTTGTTGTGAATAGCAACAGTTTTGCAGACAACCTCCAAAACAATCATTTGACATATCTATAACCTTTAACTAGTTTCATAGATATGTTAAATGGCTGTGTCCATGGTTTGGGTTTGAGCCAGGGAGATGAGAGTGACTTCAACCCAGGATGTAACTGGGAGACACTTCCCTCTGGGTACAGCACCTACATAAAAGCTTGCAGATGATTGGCTCCGTGCCATGGGGCCATACCTGTCCGCACTCACTATGGCAGCCCAGTAAAGCTGGAAGAATACAGGAATGCTGGCAGATGTAACTGATTGTGGGAGGAGTCAGAAATGGTGCAGCAGAGGAAGATTGGCGCTGGGATTTAAACCCAGGCATGGCAGCTATGCTGGGGCTTTTTGGGACCATGCAGCTTTAGGATGCTCCCTTTTTGCCATGTGGCTTAGGAAGCAGGAGAGACTTTGCCTGGAAGAAAAGGGGTGAAAGGATTCCCGCTTGTGGGCTATGAGAAGGTGCCACATGGCTTTGGATTAACCGGACATCAAGACAGCGACACAGCTAATGGTGCCAGAACCGAGGAGCTGCCTGAACCACAGACTTCTACTTCTTTTCCTGAGATATGGTACCCCAGACTGGGTAAAGGGGGGAAGGCAGGACTGTGTGTTTGTGGGTATTCTAAAGAACTTTAATATTTTTAAAGAAGACATTAAATCATTACTCTAAGTCTGTATAACTTTTTAAATAAATAATCACTTTCCTCTTCACCAATCTCGGACATTGAGAGACATCTTCCCCTGGCAGTGGGCAAGGTGAACCTAGTACAACCTCTGTTTCCATCTTCACAACTCCTGCTTGCACTCTGATCCTTTGCCTCCCTCTTGTGATTACATTGGCCCCACCTGGATGATCCAGGATACTCTTCTCACCTTCATATTCATACCTTGATCATATCTGCAGAGACCTTTTGCATAGAGGTAACATTCACAGGTTCAAGAGATTAGGACATGGGTATGTTTGGGGAAGCATCATTCTACTACACTATATAAAAATAAAACAGCAAATAGTCACTATGGTTTCTTATAGCACCTATGTTAGTATGATGTCTTTTTCCCTTTACTTAATTATAAACAATATATATAAAATATAGATATTTATAATCCAAACTATTTAAATATGTATAAGTATGTATAATATTTTATGTATAATATATGAGTTCTGTCTGGAAAAAGTCCAACCATTGTTAATATAACAAGAACAATTTCCACAACATTCGTATAACCTGTCAGCAAAGGAGAGTGGACTGGAATGCACATGCGTGAACAAGGACAACGTCACTGTTCTAGTCAATGGGGACAGTAGATGCCTCTGAGTGAGCATGTGTACTATGTGGCCATCTCATTCAAATAACTGAGCAAGTAGAGCAACGAATCTGCATCAAATTTTGCATTGAGTTTGAACATTCCTCCACAGAAACTACTGGATAATTCAGACGGCCGTGGCTATGGGCAACTGGTGATTGGCAGCTTCATCATGACAACATGCCTGCTCACACATCCGTCTCATGCAGAGTCTTTTGAGGAAACATCAAATCACCCAGGTGATTCTGCCCTGCTACAGCCCAAATTTGGCGCCCTTAGACTTCTGGCTTTTCCGGAAACTACAATTACCTTTGAAAAGGAAGAGATTTCAGCCGTTGATGAGATTCAGGAATATACAACGGGACAGCTGATGGCAATTGGGATAACTGTGTGGGGTCTCAAATTGTCTCTATTTTTCATATTACATGGCTGGATACCTTCTGGACAGGTCACATATTTCCAAAGTGTGTGTGTGTGTGTGTGTGTGGTGAAACCTAGCACAGTACTTGTTACCTACAAACTATGTTCAAGAAGCACTTCCTAAATGAATGCATAACGTAGTTTCAGTCAATAGATGAGACAAATTAAATTAGGGTGAATGCAATGCTGCTATAATAAAGAGGCCTCAAAATTCAATTGCTGGTAGTTTATGGATCAGTGAGGGAGAGCAATGGCTCTGCCTCATAAGTTTGTTCAAAGGAAACATTCTGTCCATAAAGTTCCTGTTATCCACTAAAGCAAATGTGAACCACCTAGGACTTTGTTAAAATGCAGATTCTTAATCAGTAGTTCTGGGATGATGTCTTAGATACTGACAGGCTCTCAGGAAATTTTGAGCAACAAGTCTTTAAGGAAGCTTGTTAAAGATGGGTTTCAGGACTATCTGGGTTTCAGCCCACAGGACAAAAAAATTAAAGGGGAAAAATGAGTCCTGGCTGGTGTGGCTCAGTGGATTGAGTGCTGGCCCAAGAGTCAAAAGGTTGCTGGTTCGATTCCCACTCAGGGCCCTAGCCTGGGTTGCTGGCCAGGTCTCCAGGTGGGATCATGTGAGAAGCAACTGATCAATGTTTCTCTCATACATCAATGTTTCTCCCCCTCTCTCTAAAAACAAATAAACAGAATCTTTTTTTTAACAAAAGGGGAAAATTATATGGTAGCAATTTCCTTTTAAGCAAGAGGAGTTGGAAGCATGTGCATGACTCACTTCCATTCGCTTTTCATTGGTGAAAACAGTTCCTGGACTAGCTGCATGGAAGTCTGGAAAATATGGTCTCTAACAGTGCAGAGGGATTCAGGCTTAAATTCTATTGATATGCAAGAGGGAGAAAATGGATTTTGCTGGAAAACCAGCAGTCTCTGCCAAGCAAATGTTTAACTCTTTTTGTAAGTAATGTTCAGGCTTATTAAGTTTTCCTAAAACGAGTGATAAAAACTCCTAGTTGCTTAGTTTTTTCACTCATAAAAGGAAAATTATAATATCTGTTCCTAAGTGCTCTCAGTGTTCTAAGATTTAAATAGCTAGTTGAGTGTGTGTATGTCAGGAATAATGGCCAAATAGAGCTGGTCTAGAACGGAACAAATACAAGGTGCACTCATGTTTATACAACTGTCTTCTAGGCTAAGTTCAATTAGTAATGAGCCAAAAACAGAAGAAGTAAATGATTTGTTATCCTGACCCTCCAAAGGTTTCTTTCAGAAACAAAACTCTCCACAACTAGACACAAATTCCTGGCCCAATATTTCCCTATCTGTACCACCTTCTGCTTCAGTTAAACTCAATGATGCTTGAACTACTGTGCTATCTGCCTTCCGTTTTTGACACCCACCCCTACCTTAGAATCAAATGCTCCCTAATTTCCCCTCCATTTATATCTCATCTCCATGATACATTTCTAAACCTTTCAAAGAACAAAGTTTTCTCTGTCTCTTTAAGCAGTTGCTTGCTATTTTTGGCATCACTTATTTAACCTTTAATACTTACTGTCTTTTTTACATATGCATATAGTGGATATATTTTACTTTTTCATCTAGACTCCTACAATTTCTTTGCACCTCCGTCAGAAATATGTGACAATTCAATTAGACAATTCAGGATCATGTTGTACTTTGAGGAACTTTTGTAATTTTAATTAGATCTCTATCTGTGTATTATCTGCTTCCTATCTGGACAGCAATACATTTGTCTTATTCATTTCTGTATCTGCTAGGCCTGCACAGACCCAGCATGAATAAGCACCCTATATATTTGCTGAATAATGGATTGTTGCTGTTGCCTATAGGAATTCAGAGAAGAAAAATAAATTGAAGCAAGTGGGAAGCAGTGGGGGCTGAAGAGCTCTGGAGAGACAGAAAAAGCAAAACCTCATAGTAATCAGATTCATTAAATCAACAATTATTTTATTAATTGTCTATTCATGGACCCTGCATTGCAGGAACTCATAGTTTATCAGAAAATGTATTAAAAAACATTAAAGTAAGTAATAACTGTGCATATGGAAGACAGGAAGGATACTAGCTAGAATAGAGCAGAGGGCCTGTGCAGGGTTGTGGCAATAGATAATGCAGGGTAGTTAATGTGAGACTTGATTAGAGAGAGCCTGAGTGACATGATAAAAAAAATTTAGGGGTTTTCTATCTTCTTAAAGTCACTAGACATCACAAACAAGAAAAGTAATACTGACATTTCAACATGCTAGGTTTTCCCAGATGAGCTCTCATTCCAAAGCAAAGATGTAACCTAAGTCAAGACTTTCTTAGAAGGATCCCTGTGAGTCAAGGCAGAAAGGCCATTTAATGTTCTCTACTTTTAAAATTAGTAAAGCAATATATGTACAAGGTTTAAAATTCAAATAGCAACAGGAAAATATTTAAAGAAAAATAAAAGTCTATCTCTCCCTATCTCCTCCCAGTACCACTTCTCACAAACAACTGACTTGAACTTTTAGTGAGTCTAGGGCTCCTGGTGGTCATCTGCATAATTCTAAATTATTTTCTAATAATGCTGTTTGTTAATTTATCAAGTTTATACAATATCTATGAAACCTCATTGTAAAATATGAGTAGGAAGCTTATTATACCTTCCTTCCCTTCCTACTTCTCCCAACTTTTAATATGACTTATAATTTTAAGTTTTAGTTCTTTTAATGGTTACATTAAAGATTTCAACATAAAACTTCCATTTCTTGTTCTATGAGACCTTAGACTGTTTCTTGACTACAACTAGTTAAGATAAGGAAAGTAGAATTTCTAGCTTTCCCTTCCCCCTTTTCTCTCCCCTTTCATATTTCCATATCTTTCGGCTTTACCAACGCTCACATAGTGAAAAATTATCAATAATAGAAACTAAAAATACAGGGTGAGGCAAAAGTAGGTTTACAGTTGTGAGTACATGAAGCTGAGTTTATTCTTGTATTATAACTTATTATTATATTATTTTTCCATACAAACAACTGTAAACCTACTTTTGCTCCACCCTGTATTACAGCATCAACAAAAAAAATGGGCAAAAATTAGGGTAGCTCCAGAAGGTGAGGGCATAAGACTGACAGGACAGCAATTACAGTCTGCTCAAGATGCTGCTGCTCAGATAAATGAATTTTTCATCATACCATTAATATCAATTATATTAATAATCCTTTTGACCTCCACTAAATTATATCATCTCCACTATCACTACATAGGTGACGAACTCTCTTAAGTGCTATATTGTGTGTGTGTGTGTGTGTGTGTGTGTGTGTGTATATATATATATATATATATAGTGAGTTTCTAAGAATGGTAGACTCCCTTATTCTACATTTGGCTGCAAATAGCTTTATTTTAATCATAGTCTTAATAATAGCTTAGCTGAATTGGAATTAGTAAATTAACAGTAATTTTCTCTTAGTACTGTGAAGATGTTCTTTCATTGTCTTCTATCATTTAGTATTGCTATTAAGACTTAATTTTTAATTTAACTTGTTATTTTCTAGGTAATTTTTTTTCTCCCTGGTAACTCAAACTTTTCTCTAGCTCTTTTTTAAAATGTATTTTATTGATTATACTATTATAGTTGTCCCATTTTTTCTTCCCCTCTACTCCCCTCCATCCCCCTCCCAACAGCATTCCCTCCCCTTAAATGTTCATGGGTCGTACATATAAGTTCTTCAGCTTCTCTATTTCTCCACATGATTCTTAACCTCCCCCTGTCTATTTTGTACCTACCATTTATGCTTCTTATTCCCTGTACCTTTCCTCCCACTCTCCCACTACCCCTCCCCATGGATAACTCCCCATGTGATCTCCATTTCCATGAATCTGTTCCTGTTCTAGTTGTTTGCTTAGTTTGCTTTTGTTTTTTAGTTTCAGTTGTTGATAATTGTGAGTTTGTTGTCATTTTACTGTTCATAGTTTTTGATCTTCCTCTTTTTCTTACATAAGCCCCATAACATTTCATATAAGGGCTTGGTGATGATGAACTCCTTTAACTTGACCTTATCTGGGAAGCACTTATCTGTCCTTCCATTCTAAATGATAGCTTTGCTGGATAGAGTAATCTTGGATGTAAGTCCTTGCCTTTCATGACTTGGAACACTTCTTTCTAACCCCTTCTTGCCTGCAGGGATTCTTTTGAGAAATCAACTAGTAGCCTTATGGGAACTCCTTTAAGTAACTGTCTCCTTTTCTCTTGTTGCTTTTAAGATTCTCTCCTTATCTATAATCTTGGCTAATGTAATTATGATTTGTCTTGGTGTGTGCTTCCTTGGGTCTTTTTTGGGACTCTCTGAGCTTCCTGGAAGTCTATTTCCTTTGCCAGATTGGGAAAGTTCTCCATTAAGTTTTCAACTAAGTTTTAAATTTCTTGCTCTTCCTCTTCCCTTCTGGCATCACTATGATTGGGATTTTGGAACATTTAAAGTTGTCCCAGAGGTTCCTCAGCCTCTCCTAATTTTTTTGAATCTTGTTTCTTCATTCTGTTCTAGTTGAATGTTTATTTCTTTCTTCTGCTCCAGATCATTTAGTTGAGTCCCAGTTTCCTTCCCATCATTGTCGGTTCCCTATACATTTTCCTCTATTTCTCTTTGCATAGCTTTCACTTCCTCCTCTGTTTTGTGACTGTACTCAACCATTTCTGTGGGCATCCTGATTACCAGTGTTTTGAACTGTGCATCTGATAGTTTGACTCTTTATTGCTTAGTTCTGTTTTTGGAATTTTGATCTCTTCTTTCATTTGAGCCATATTTGTTTGTCTCACCACACCTGTATGTAGTAAGGGCTGGAGCCTTAAGTATTCACCAGGACAGGACAACCCATATTGCTGCACAGTAGTGCTATAGGTGGGGAAGGAGTCTGAGAGAGAACAGTGCTGCTTGCTCAGCTTCCAGCTGGCTTTCAATCACTTTCCCAGCTACCCACAATCAAATTGGGCCCTTCTCGGGTTTCGGCACCGAAAAAAAAAAAAGGATCCTTCTGGTGTTGATTCCCAGGTGGGTGGGTTTGTGTACATTCTAGGACACCGTAGGTCTCTCCAATGATCTCTCCTGTGGGACTGGGAGTTTCTCCTGCCACCCCCACCCCCACAGGTTTCTCCAGTCAGAGGTTTTGAGGCTTTATTTCCCCATGCCGGAACCCTGGGTTGTGCAGTGTCTCGCTTCCCAGTTTATCTGCATGCAAATGTAGGAATGTCCACCAGCCACCACCCTGCCTTGAGTCCTCTGCACCACTCCTACTCATTTGGATGAATACTTCTTAACTCCTTGGTTCTTGGACTTCCATATAGTTCAGTTTTCTGGCAGTTCTGGTCTTTTCTGTTTTTGCATTTGTTGTTGTCCTTCTTTTGGCTGTGCAAAGAGGTAAAGTGTATCTACCTACACCGCCATCTTGGTCAGATGTCCTAAAATCTCTCTTACATTTAATATTAAGTAGTTGCATTATTATATGTTTCAATATGCATTTATTTTAATTTATCTTTCTCATTAGTAGGGGTAAACCTTTGAACTAAGGACTTACATTTTTTAATATTGCCTAATTTCTCTTTTAGAGTTAGCACATTGCAAGTCTATATTACCAGTATCCAAATTTAACAAAAGTTCAAGTTTTGACTAATTGCCTCATCTGCCTTTTTTCTTCTTTCTTTCTTGCTTAAGATCCTCAGTTAAGTATCTCTAAAACTTGATGGATTATTTTCTCATATAACCACAAAGTCATTATCATACCTAATACAATAATTTCTTGGAATCAACTAATGTGAAAGACATCATCAAACTTTCACAATTGTCTTTAAAATGTGTTTCATTGCCACTATTTTCTTTCCTTTTTTTAAGATTTTATTTATTTATTTTTAGGGAAGGGAGGGAGAAAGAAAGAGAGACAGACAGACAGACAGACAGACAGGGACATCAATGTGCAGTTGCTGGGGGCCTGACTGGGAATCGAACCTGCGACACTTTGGTTCACAGCCCACGCTCAATCCACTGATCAATGCCAGCCAGGGCTGCCACTATTTTATTTCTGTTTGTCTGTTTTGTTTTGTTTTGTTTTGTAGAATCAGAATGCAGATGAAATTCATATATTACATTGGGTTGTTATGACTCCTATATTTTTTAAAATAAAGCAGCTTCCCCTTCTCCCTCCCTTCATTTTCATGCCATTGACTTTTAGAAAAGTCAGGTAACTTGTTCCATACTATAAAATGTTCTGTGTTCTGGAGTTGCCAGTTTGCTTCTTTATAGCACCATTTAAACTGTCTTTTTCTGTCTCCCATGTTTCTTATAAAAGAAATTAGCTCGTGCAATTATGGAGGCTGAGAATTCCCAAGATCTACAGCCAGCAAATTGGAGACTCAGGAGAGCCAATGACATAATTTTTAGTACCAAAGGTAGCATGCTTGTGACCTGAAAAGAGCTGATATTTCAATCTGAATTTGAAGGCCAGAAAAGACCAATGTCCCAGCTCATGTAGCCAGGAAAAAGGAGTTGTCTTTTACTCAGCCTTTTTGTTCTATTCAGGTCTTCGATTGATTGCAGAAGGCCCATGCATATCAGAGAGGGAAACCCACTTTATTCCGTCTACTGATTTAAATGTTGATTCAAATTTTGATCCTCACGGAAAAATGTTTGGCCAAATGTCTAGGCATCTGGTGGCCAGCTAAGTTGATACATAAAATTAATAATCATAACTGGTATAACAAGAATCATGGCAATGCATAATTAAAGGAGCCACCTTGGCCCACAGAAAACACAGAACACAGAAGCAGAAGGGAAGTTCCTCCCACCCCTACTCCCAAAATTAGGGTGCTGAAACAAGAAAGGAAAATAGAGGTTGGATGGCAGACCCTAAATGACCCCTTTAAGTGTCTTTGGTTTTGCCATCAAAAAAGACTAACATGACTCCAAAGCTTCACTATGTACAAAAGCATATAAAATTGGTCAAAAACAACTTGCATTCAAAGATACTGACATTAGGCAACCTTGACAGTACCATTACTATGGAACAAGAAAGACATTCTTCAATCTCTTTCCCACTTCCACCCCAGCTCCTGCTCCTTTATTACTCACCTTTAATTATGTAAACAATTTTCAACTATGATATTCCTGATACTATAGTAATAGGTGGACTATTTTGATAAGGTCTGTTGGGAACTGCCATGCCTGGTTTCAGAAACTGTAACCTCCTAAGGCTAAGGCTGAGTAAAGAGACCTTGGGATCATTAGCCACTAAGGAGACAAAGCTTATCTTCCTGACAGGGGCTCCACCTCTGCCTCCTTTTACTTCAGCCTACTTGACTCTGGGAAGATGACTGGTTAGCCAATGACTGGTAAGATTCTTCAAAGGAGGGACAACCTAAGACAGGCATGGTCGTGAAGGGCACCTTAGGGAAGAACTTGGGAAGCTATAGAAAAAGGGGATGATGGCCCCTCGCACCTCAGCTTTGACATAGCCCGAGTCCTCATTCTGTCTACAAGAAGTCTCCTAAACTCTTGGCTGCCTTACTTCCCCTGCCTGATTTAAACCTGAAACAATGATGGAGGATGGTACAGCCCTGGGCAGGAATGGGCGGTTACCCAGGGCTATCAGGCCTAAGAAAGAATGCATAAAATCCTGTGAAACCTGCTTTGCTAAAAATTTCAATTTTCTGATAAGGGTCCAAGGATAAAATGAGTTTGTTTCCCAAAGTTTTATGGCCCTTTAGCTAACTGACTCTGATTTGGAATAAGCCGTCATAGTTCTTTGCATGTTATCTATTGTTTGATAATTACTGCCTTGAGGTAATGCTCCCAGAAAAGCAATAAAAGCCTGCCCAAGCAAAAGGGTCGGGGTGCTCTCTCACTCACAGAGTGGCCATGTCGTCCCTTTTTCTCCACAGGACTTCTGCAGTCCATGTGAATTTGTTCATTGCATCCACAACACCACAGACACTGCTGGTTAGAGTCTGCCTCAAAGGTTTAACTCAAGAATAATTATTCAGGTATTCCTTTAAATTATTTAAAACTAGTGCCCATGTATATTTACTTATATTAACATCTTTAAGATTTAGGTTATATACGTCAACTTGATCTTTACTTTTTATCTTTACCTGAGGACAGAAACACTGATGTGAGAGAGAAACATCAATTAGTTGCCTCTCACTGAGGCCCCAATTGGGGACCAAACCCGCAACCCAGACATGTGCCCTGATCAGGAATTGAACCAGTGACCTTTCGGTTTACTGGACTACTCTCCAACTAAGTCACGCCAGACAGGATAGATCAACTTGATTTTTTAAATTTGAAAAGGTATCCACTAAATTTCTGCAATGTCAAGTTTCACAACTCTTACAATGAGGTGGAGGCTTCGTTCTGGAAAATAATTCAGGTGACTACAGAAGAAACATTTCATTATCCCAGGACAGAAATATCTATGCTTCTCTAGACTAGTTTAAAACTAAAGGCTGAGATTCTTGTAAACTTCCAAGGTGCTAGTATCCTCAAGATACAACATGTAAGCTACTTTTATTTCATTCATTTTTTTCTGCTTTAAATATCATGCACATCCTGAAGTTCATTTTATTAATTGAGTAGTGCATCTAAAAGTCTAGATTTTTAATTTATTCTTTTTAACACATCTACAGCAAGATAATTTGTATATCATGTAATTTGGAGCAACATTTTGGAACACTGAAGCAGAAAATTAAAGTGGAGAACTGAGTGGCAGTAACAGAAATATTGGTTTAAAATCTGCTTGTGCACTCTCAAATGATTTGTGTGACAGGATGCTCTGTAAAAATAACAGTGGTGTTATTTTCATACTAGCAACTCACCTGGGAATCAGCAACAAAATTAGAAATTTCTCTATTTTCAGAGACCTACACACATTTTAACAAAGACTGGTGGTGGGCAGTGTCTTTGGGAGAATAACAGGAAGAAAATATGTAGATACTTCCCAAAGAAAAACAGACTCTTAATCACATATATTTTAATTTCCAGTTTACTCTTGATCCTCACATTCAGATTTCTTTCCATCCACAGAAAATTTAATCATAATCATCTTTATGCTAAAATTTCTTATGGTAATTATTCCCATATGTTATTTCCTGATGCAGACACCGGCCCGCAGTGTCCATGTTATTATGGATGAAATGAGACATTCACACAGACTACTGAGTCTGGTGGAGGAAAAGGGACAGCATGGCTTTTCTCTAAAGGGGAGCAAAAGCCGTGGCCTCTGCCATGACAGGCCTTTATTTCTATCTCTGGGCACATTACATGGTGGTCCTCATTTACTATGCACAGGTTCGCTTTAGGTGGTTAACTTTTACAGAAAACAAAGGAGATGATGCCACTAATCACATCACAGAAGAAGGGTATTTGCAAAGGAAAAGGCAAAAGTGGTTGAACTGGTTACACTCATCCTTGGAAGGTTTAGCATGGATTTTAGGAAGTTACTTTGCAGTAAATATCCTCAATTCAGGGTGAGGGAGTTTTTTAGCAAGAGCAAGACTCCAAGTGGCCTAGGTATATTACAGGCCTGATTCCCCATGGGAGAACCTATCCGTGGGTGTGGGTCCTGTGCATCTCTAAGTGGGAGATGGGCCCACACCACACAGAATGGTGTCCTACAATTTCCCACTGTACATCTATTTATCAAATCCATATTATGGTTTTTACGCAGGTAGTTGTTTTTATAATTTGCCAAAATTTCCTAGTTTTCCCCATAGAGAACCAGAAAAACTAGCAGCTATAAGAAGCATTTGCCTTTGCCTCTTATTTTTTTTTTAGAAAGACCAGCCTGGTTTTTATTTTGCAAACCAACCCTTCCTCCTCTCAGCACAGACCATTTGTGTAGCTCTGACCTCACATGACCCTGGCATAACCAATAGAACACTGCTTCTCTCTGCCCATAGTGATGCTTTCAAGGACAGACATGTCTCAAGCAATGAGGACATTCCCCCAGGTCCCAGGAATGGTTAGGGTTTGGCTGAGATGGCTGCACTTTAAAAATGTAATCCTGGTGCTTCAGTGACATGAGACAACTGTGTGAAAAGGACAACCCAGAGGAGAAAACAGCTGGAAATAACAAGGATCATTGACCATATCATGTGAGCCTCTGACAACATCAACTGAGCCAATTATCCCCCTAAACACTTTAATTAATTACATAAGCCAACAAATTTCCTCTTCTTTAGCCAGTCTGGGTTTTCTATTTTCAGCTAAAGGATTTCATATATAAAATGACAGGTTTTATCCTCAGTTCCATCTTTACTTTTTTCACATGTAAAAATGTTCTCTAAAATTATTTATGTGGCAAATGAAAACATATACTGAAATTTATTAAAAAACACATCATTTTAATAAAAGTTTTGGAAATAAAGCTATATGTGATAGAAACAGCATTCAATTACCAGCTGGGAGACCTGGGTTCTGTCCTGCTTTGTGTCTAAATGCAATTTAGAACACCGACATGTTACAATTTCCTTCCTGAGTATTAATACAATAGGTAGCTTGAGTTGAATTATCTCTAGGGTCACGTCTGACATTAAAATTTTGTGACTCTAAGAAATACAGCTTGGAGGGGGAAAATGGAAAAGGTTACACTAAATGGGGGGAATAAAGGCAAATCACACTATTTTCAGTAAAACATGGGTGTTTATTTGCGGTGACAACATATAAAAGCTTTGATTTGTTGGTCAAAGAAAATAATTGTGGTAGGATACATTATTGTTTTCTAGTATTTCCTGTCCTTGTCTATCAGAATATTATGTATTCTTGCTTCTTTGATGGCAGGCTTGGCCTTATCATTCGCTTTGGCCTGAGATGTGAGTGGAAGTGACATGTGATGGCCAGCAGAAGCACTGAGTTAGCTCCTGAGTCACCGTGCTCTCTTTCCTTTGCCATGACGGTCAGTGACTGTCCAGACCGGGGCTGGTCCATCAGCCAGGTTCCCAGGGTGAATAGCATGTGAAACAAAGCTTCAGCTGACCCAAGCAGTATGTGAGGGAGAAATAAACCTTTGTTTCCACAGGCCACAGAGATTTAGGGGATTGCTTGATACCAAAGCATAATCTAGCTTCTCCTGACTAATCCTGTAATGGTGACTAAGCAAAATTATAATAAGGTGGTTATGCAGACCCTAAAGATTCTAAACCACATTCATAAAGGCTTGATTTGTTTTTGTTCTATGTATATAACAGAGTTGAGGTAATGGTAAAGTAATAATGACTAAGACTGAGGCTAGCATTGTATTAATGCAAACATTCATACAATGATTTTGTTCTCCAAACTTTTCTAAAACTGATTAGCTTCAACTCTATTACTTAATAGTAGGAAAATATGCTGAAATAGTGCCAGAAGCAAAAAAGATATACATTTATAAAAATTCAGTAACAGGAAGCTACTTCAAGCCTGAAGTGATTTTATATGAAAGTTATAGTTGAAATAAGAAATTATTTTTAAAAGTGAGGCTGATACTTACATGAAAGCTGTGAAATCCTGAGACTTAAAAAAAAGGAGTTATATAAATTCCATGAGAAATTGGAAAAAGGGTTAAAAATGCCCTCTAGACATAAGGTAACACCTGAAGCAATTATAATAAACTGTTTGTAATTGTTATATAAAATCTAATGGTAATGACATTCTAGATTCTAAAAGAATATATTGAACACATGTAATTAATTCTCTTGAGGTCAATAAAAATATAGATAACTATTTCAAGGGGCATTATAAAGGATGAATTACTGATTGCGGGCAATTTTATGTGCTATGTTCTGAAGTCAGGATTAAGTAAGCTAAAAAAAAGAGAACTTGCAAATAAAAATACTTTGCAGACAATAATGGAGAGGATTCTGTAATCAAGTTTTTGTACAATTCGTGTCTGTTAATCTTGAAAGCAACCTCCTTGAAAAAACTATCACATGAATGTTGAAATACAATTAATAGTTGGCTAGGATTTCTACATTTTAGTCCTAAAAGCAGTAATAATGCAAATAAGCCACCCTATGTAACTATGAAGACCTTTAGAGAATAATGTCTGATGCAGTACTTCCACTGCAATCTCAAATGTCTCTTTTGGCCAAATCTAGTCCAGTATCACACAACACATGGAATTACGGGAAACATAGTTCCAGTATAACCAGCTGATGCAGCAGAAAACTGTGAGGGAGCTTTTATCATTTAATATATTGTAGTTATCTTTCTACTTCTGTGCATATATTTCCATTTTTAAGCATGGTTATACAGATTTTTGTGAGTTGTTAATAATTATTTAAGATATTTTGGTTTAAATTTATTATAATAAAGATAATGCTATAAATTGTTCCATGATACCCAAACAACAGTAGAGTGGATGAAGCTGAGAATCAAATCAATGGTTTGGAACATAAGCAAAAAACAACCATGCAGAACAAGAAGAACAAAGAATTCCCCCAAAGTAGGAGAGTATAAACAACCTCTGGGACAACTTTAAGAGGTCCGGCATTCACCTCATAAGGGTGCCAGAAGCAGAACAGAAAGAGCAAGACATCAGTAATCTGTTTGTAAAAATAGTGAAAGAGAACTTCCCTAATTTGGTGAAAGAACAAGACATGCAAGTCCAGGAAGCACAGAGAGTCCTAATTATGATGGATGCAGAGGCCCACTCGAAGACACATCATAATTAAAAGGCCAAAGATTAAAGATAAAGAGAGACTCTTAAAAGCAGCAACAGAAAAGTAGTTATCAGGTGGTTGCCAGATGGGAGGGGGGGAGGGGAAAAATGGGTGAAGAGGTGATGGCATTAAGAAGTACAAATAGGTAGTTACAGAATAGCCATGACTAAATGGTAATGGGAAAAAAATATAATAAAGATTATATATTTTTTAAAAAGAGCAATTTTTAACAAATGTAAAAACATTTTATTATTAATTCTGTGGCTTGTATAAAATACATTTTGAATTTTTGCAGAATAAAAAATTATCAGTACTATGACCATAGTGAATAAAGTAAATGAGCCTTTAGATAGCAGTGTTTAACACAGTATAATTACATAGGTAATTAGAATAACAATGTTATTAACAGGACAGGCCTAGGAGTTCTTATCAAAGTAATAGCAATATAGAAGTTAGCTGTAGTTGACATAGAATATAATGAATATATGATGTAAAGAATATTAGTTTCTTAATATTATGAAATGAAAATGTACAATACAGTATGTATTCTATTGAATGTCAAGAGGTGAATTATAGCAAATAAAATTCCTGTTAAATGACCTATCATAAAGGAGAAATAATCTCTAGGGCTCATAAGGCTCATAATTTATTTAATAGTTCCTTCATGAAATATATTCAATCAATTAGATGCTTTCAATCCAGTATTAAAAAATGACACCCATTACTGTATTAGTGTTATTTTACATTTTTTGAAATGTTCTTTTATATCTTAGCCTACTAAAAAGCTTAGAAAACCAATAGGCATTTTTTTTCTATACCATGACAGTGAAATCCAATTTTCTCCCCTAAATAATAGGTTATAATATGTGAACTCTACCAAAGTCTACTAAGAGAAGAATCAAGACTTAATTCATGACTGACTTCCCTCAAAGTTAACTTTCATATCCCAGATGGAAAATAGAGATTTATGGCTATGTGCCCGAGAACAGAGGATCAAACATTTTGTTTCCTTCTCTCTAAACTAGGGATCGTAATACAAACTTCACAGTTATTAGTGAGAATTAAATACTTTTTAAATTGAAGGGCATTTATTGTTTGACTGTATAGAATATATGTAAAAAATCCAACAGGTAAATAAGTATGAACAAAAAGTAGTTTTGCCTCCCACCTCTGGCTCCCAGTCATTGAGCTCATTTCAAAGAAGCAACCACTATTACTAACCATTAGTAGGATTTTGTATTGATTTGTGGATACAGTCTCTGCACTTAGGTACACATAGGGGGTATGCATTCTAGTTTATTTTTATCAAGCTCGAAGTCATGTTTTGTTATTGAAACATTCTTTCCGAGTTTCAAGACAGTGAGGTATCTCACTCATGGTAATAACGAATGCAATGGAGAAAATATTTTTGAGTTTTTTTCCTTTTGGTAGTTACATACTTGACCTCATTTATCCCTAATCTCATGACAGTCTTTCTTGTGGTTAACTGACACATTTTGAATGAGTATTGGATCTGAGTAGAGTTGGCAAATGTGTTACACATGTAACAGGGCTTACCTCACATAAAATCAATGACACCTTAACCAGGTATAATGAGGAGATCTAAGAAGCATCGATTTAGCCAAAGGAGAAGAAAAATCCAGAATACTTTCTTTTACTCAGCTAGTATCACCTTTTTACTGTGTTAGTAAGCTGTAGACCTTTTAAAACAATTAGTCCAACTAAATGTTAAATTTCACACTGATAGTGATGCAGGCAAATAAACCATTATATTCAATCTAATGGCCAAATCATCCTATATAACAATTTTTTAAAACCTGTAAGTAACCGTATGTATAGAATTGAACAACAAATAAGTATTACTCTATTCAAGAATTTTGAATTATATGACCTTTAACATCTGAAAATACTTTATGGCAGGGGTGTCAAACTCATTTTTACCAGGAGCCACATCAGCCTTGTGATTGCCTTCAAAGGCCCGAGTGTAATTTCAACTCCTTAACAGTTAAGGAATAGTTACATTTATACAGTCCTAAAATTTTTCCGGCCCTTTGAAAGCAACCCTGAGGCCAATGTGGCCCTGGGTGAAAATGAGTTTGACACCATGCTTTAGGGAAATGATAGCTCAGGTGTCATGTAACAATTCATTAACATTTGATAAAACAGAAGATATTTCATCTCTTTGTATTTCAGGCTTTTAATGTGTTAAGTGGAATTAATATTAGTTTTTCCCTACCCTCACAAAAATTCAAGTTAAATATGCTTTAGAAACAATCCATTAGCAAACACACTAAACTGTATTATTGGTTACTAAGGAATAAGTAGAGTGAGGGTGGGGTTTAGGCAGGCAGCCTTAGTTTATCCTACGTACTTTTGCAATTCTTTCATTTATTGCAATATGCATAGATCTTGCTAAAATAACAATAAAAGCCTAAAAGAGTTGGAGTGCAATATACCTAAAGCACCGAGTACAGCTTTGCATATATATTATTCAACTATAGTGATTTGTTTAGTGAAAATTATAAAGAACAATTGTGATTAGTATTTCCAAGTGTGAATTAAAAAGAAAGGCTAAAATCTCATTAGGTCCTCAGAATACAACCATTTATTTTATAAATTTTATATGGAAATGCTCTACTTAAAAAAAAATTGCGTGCATTTCAGTCTTAAATTTTTCTGAATGTTTCATAATTTTCTTAGTGGATGTCCCATGCATCTTTCAATGGACTTGTTTATTTTATTGTAAATGGTATCATTAAACAATTTCACTCTCCAATTGTTGCTGGTAAACAGAAAACACTTCTGTATATTGATTTTGTATCCACTGGCCTTTGAAAATTCACTTAATTATAACACTATGCTTTTACACCTCTACATGCCAGTTTTATTTCTGTGCAGTGGCTTACCAAACTCATAGAGTGGAAAACAAAACTATAAAGATGTTAATTCTCACTAGATTGTGCTACAGGTTGAATGCAGTCCCAATTAAAAGCCTAGCAGTGTGTGTGTGTGTGTGTGTGTGTGTGTGTAAATTAGTTTTGAAAATTTATACAGGAATGCAGAAGGCCAAGAATAACGGTCAATCTGAATAACTATGAAGTCGGAGGACTTATACCATAGATAGAAACATTTTTTTTTAAACTTCACCCAAGGACATTTTTTCATTGCTTTTAGAGAGGGAGAAAGGGAGAGAAATGTCGATGTGAGATAGATGTATCTATCTATTGGTTGCCTCCTTTTTGTGGCTGGACTGGGGATAAGGCTGAACCAGGGATCGGACTTGAGTGGAGGAAGTAACTGTAGATGTGGTGGAAATATTAAGAGAACTAGAATTAGAAATGGAGCTTAAAGATGTGACTGAATTGCTGCAATCTCATCATAATACTTGAATGAATGAAGAGTTGCTTCTTATAAATGAATAAAAGTGGTTTCTTGGGACGGAAGCTACCTTTCGATGAAGATGTTGTAAAGATTGCTGAAATGACAACAAAGGCTTTACATAAACTTAGTTGATAAAGCAGCAGCATCTGAGAGGACTCCAATTTTGAAAGAAGTTTTATGGGTAACGTTATCAGCCTCACAAGCTACAGAAAAATAATTTGTGAAAGAGGGAATTGATTTGTCAAACTGATTTAAAAAAATTGCCACAACCCCCCAACCTTCAGCAACCACTACCCGCAGGCAGTCAGCAGCCATCAACACCGAGGAAACACTCTCCACCAGCAAAAAAATCGTAACTCAATAAAGGCCCAGGTGAAGGTTAGCATTTTCTAGCAATAATGTTTTTCAATTAAAAAATGTACATTTTTAGATGTAATGCTACACACTTAATAAACTACAGTATAGTATAACTTTTATATCTACTGAGAAACCAAAAAATTAATGTGACTCATTGTGGTGTTCTGAAATCACAGTGTCTGTGAAGTTAAGCCTTAGTTGTGTTTTCTTTCTTAGCAAAGAGAATTTGGAAGTGTTAGAAAATGAAAAATAAAAACTGGACACTCAAACTAGCAACCCAGTGAAACCCAACAAATTGACTAATGTGATTCCTAAATTTGATTATTATAAAATTTGTAGCAATAGGAAAAGCAAATGAAAACATTTTATGAAGTAGAGTTTGTTTGCCATGTTTAAATTCTTTCACTTACTTTTTTTACCTTAAGAGTGGATAAGTTATTTTAAGCCTAAATCCTGAATGATGACAAGTGACAAGTTTCAGCCAAGAAGGCAGAAGTGAGGTGGGGGCTGTGCTAATGCCAGCAAGCATTATAATGAAAGTAATTTTTCTGAGGCAGTGGTGACAGAGAACTAGTGTCTAGACACGAGTTCCTAAGTGGCAAGAGGAAGGGTACAAAGCATTTAACTTGGTTTGAAGGGTAGCAGGTATGGCAAATATAAAGCAGTAGCAGCAGCGTGGCTTCCTTATCACGGCACTCTACTCATCCTTACACCATGTCAGTACTCTTTGGAATTTAGTGGTTTCCTGACCTGACAAGAAGCTCTCTTGATTAACTTGGTTCTGCACTGTGGCACTTCTGAAAGCTCTGCCAATTCTCAACCATTCTATGCTCATGTTAATATTTTGTTTAAGAACAAGTCCTTTTTTGCTTAATTAGAATTAACTCTGTTCTCTGTACTTTACTGGGCCTGTATGCATTAATACATTAGACCTTAATACATTAGGTAATGGTGATGGTTCCAAGATGGTAAGGACATTGTCAAGAATAGTGAAGAGTCTGAGATTTCACTCTACTTCCAAGCAAGAATTAGACTGCCAGCATTTCATGGATCCTGGCAAAAGACATGAGACTCTTGGATTGGAACCAAACAAGTTTACACTAACAGTACGAGCAGCACGAGCTTCATATTCTTGTCACTTCCCCATGCCCCTCAAGTCCCACGGAAGAGATGCAGAGTGGCTCAGGTGGGCGCTTGAGCATACAGTGGGTTTGCATCACAGCTGAGGAACCCCAAGTTTAGGATACCTGAATCTTTTGTAATGAGTTCAAGCAAATCTGCCCAACTTTTGCTCTGGAGGGAACATTATCTTTATTATACTGGACAGTAGACATACCTGCCTTCCTCTTGAGAAGTCACAGTATCTTCCAAGTCTGTTCATTATATAAATCTCCTCGGAAAAGACTCTGGAAGAGAAGTTTGTCAGAGCCTCTCTCTGCTCACAAGATGTGAGAAATGCCAGAAATTCATGGAAAATTGTTTCCCAATAGACAATAGCCAACTTGTCATTTCGACGGTAGCCATTCTTCTTTCAGAGCCCAAACCAGTTTTTATCTTTTAAAAATTCACTTTAATGTAATCATAGAATTGAACAAATATTTGTACACAGTCAGAAACTAACTTATAGCATGGTTTCTATTCATTTCAGCCATGAGAAAACACCATAGCAGTCATCATTAAAGGTATCCATCCATAAATTACTTTTATTTCTCATTAAATGAGCACAGAGTCATTAGCATATTAATAACAGATATGTTTATTATTACATATCCATCAGTGCGGCTTTCAATACCACTTGAAACATGCATATCATCCTAGAGACGAATCAGTTTTCCAGTGCTTCTTATTTGATACATTACTGCAAAGCCATTATAAATTACTGAGGAGGTATTTGGTTAAAAAAATAAACAATAAATCATACTACCCATATGAATCTACTCTTGTTATTAGACAAGAGTTTAACAGTATTTATCTGGTAATTCCTATGTTAACTGGAAAACATCACAGATGTATTGCCATAAATTTCTTTTATACTGGTGCAACTTGCTTACATGTTTTGCAGTTTTATAAAGTCATTCATTATTTTAGCAGGTAGTCTGATGCAAAGATTGTACTTAATTTATGAAAGTCCAACAAACCTCTAAATATTTAAAATTAAACCAATTATCAATGAAAACCCACTGACACACATACTTTTTGAAAATATGTTTTTTGAAACTTCTATATTTAGTCATGGCAGTAAAATAATTCTCTCAAATTAAGGCACTAAAAGCTCAATGCAACGCCCATTGAAGTGTTCTAAGAATAATTTACATTTCAAACAGTGCATATATTTCTTATATGTTTGTTAACTTAATGTCTTTATCACTTAAAACCACAAATAACATACAATTACAGAAATGATGTACCCCACAAAATGTTTTTTAACTTGCTTTTTTTTTTTGTACAGTTAGTTTCTAATGTCTCTAGTAGTAAAATAACTCAATATGGCTTGGCAAAAATGCATAGATTAAATGTAATTTTTTTGCCTTCTCCCATTCCCCAATCTATAAACTTGCTGAAACACATACAGTATTTTGTAAAGCATAATGTAAAATATTTATTCTCCATCAAGTCCACCATGGGCAAACAACAGTAAGGCTTTTAAATTCCACAGTGAGGCACTGAAGTCAAGTGATATCACTGCTTTTTAAAAATAGTTTCATATAGTCTTGCAAGAGCACAAAAACTGAAGTCATTTAAAAAAATTTCAGTTGTCTCATTTTGAGATATTTTCTTTACTCCTTCTATGAGCTGATCTTGATAGTGACGGCCATTCCACTTAAAAGTGAAAGTCCCTTCCTCTCACTCATATGAGGAAACTGTGTTCTATCATGATTGACAGGCATTTTCTTAGAAATTCAAAAGGCAGCACCTTTTAAAAAAATATATATCTAGCTAAGCTTTCCCCCAATTGTACTTGCATTACATAGTAATAATTAATCTAATCTACCTGTAGGCAAACTTGCAAACAAACAAACAAAAAAAACAAAAACAACAAAACCCTTGATGTGCTTTTGTGCCAAAGCAATGACAGAATAACAGCAATCTTAACCCTGAAGCCTGTGATATTGTGTCAAAGGAACAGCCTGTCTGCTCTGCATGGTTAAAGAAGCCTGGTTTATCAGGTAGCATCCCACACAATTCCACAAGGTGCTAGGCCATACAGTTAGCTGTTGGTGGGAAAAAGAGAAAAAACTGTAATTTAAAAAATGCACTCTGTTGGAAAGAAAGGTAAATTACATCACATTTATATATATTAACAAACAAAATTTGAAGAACAAGAGAAAAATATACTCTGTGCTACTTCCTTTTTGCTTCTATTGTATTTCAAAAAAAATATATATTTTACAAAGCTATAATAATCAATTTTAAATTACTTTATTTTAAATTTATTTTTGGTCAATTTTAAATAAAATTATATCCAGCTTTTATCCTACACAGGAGGGACTGATATGGGATTCTACAGAGGTAAGTCATGGGTAAAGCAATAATACACTGGAGTAGTATGGCAGCTGAAGAATACAGAAAGAAAAATAGGTATGTCTCTTCTAAGAATTAGAGTTGGTTATTGACAACAGGGAGTGAAGAAATGGGATGAATTAAAGATAGTATTAAGTCTGCTTGGAAGACCTGGGTGATAGTACCAGAGAGGCAAGTAGATCTCAGCTTCTATAGTCAAATGCTCTTCTTAATATAAGGACTACACTCCAGGGAAAGCTGGTATTTGGTACAGGAGAAAAAGCAAAGGCTTTATAATTAGATGTAAATGGGATCCAATCCTGACTATGCCACTAGTTAGCGGTGTGATATTGTGCAAGTTGTCTAATTCCCTTCAGCCTCACTTAGTCATGTCAAAATGAGAACTTAATGAGTTACCATAACCTCCATTCAAGAAAGGGTTTAGCCCCTGGCCAGGTAGCTCAGTTGCTTAGAGCACTGTCCAGATATGCCAAGGTTATGGGACAGATCCCTAGTCATGGAACATACAAAATTAACCCGTGCATAAATAATAAGTGGAACAACAAATTGATGTTTCTCTCCCTTTTCCTCTCTTCCTTTCTCTCTAAAACCAGTAAATAATATTTTTAGAATAAAAAGAAAGGGTTTAATTATGTCCTATAATTGTTTTTACAGCATACAGATATTTTGAAAAAATTCCATCAAAACCAGTTAACCCCTCCCCCAAAAGGATACTTAACTAGGAAGTTTATTTGTAACACCATAGTCACTGATAATACCAAATAATTTTTGTTTTAAAAAAACTATGCCAACATACTTAAAAAGATGGGCAAAGTTTTATATGAATCTATTTACATTAAAAAAGGGGTAAGCCACAAGATTTTTCAAATGTTAAAGAGCTATATGTATGTCATATATACCAACCAGTGACAAAATTTAACATGGAACGAAAAAAATTATATTTATAAATATTGTTAACTTTTTTTTATTAAATATTTTATTTTTATTTATTTTTAGAGAGGGAAGGGAGGGAGAAAGAGAGAGAGAGAAAGAGAGAGAAACATCAATGTGTGGTTGCTGGGGGCCATGGCCTGCAACCCAGGCATGTGCCCTGACTGGGAATCGAACCTGCGACACTTTGGTTCGCAGCCCGTGCTCAATCCACTGAGCTACACCAGCCAGGGCATATTGTTAACTTTTAATAGGAACCAAGTACACTAATTTGTAAAGTCATTTCAAGTCATATATAAATACCTAGCTACAAATGATGCTCTTTATGGGGAAAATAACAATTAGATTTGAATTTTAATGGATGTTATTCAATTAGTTTCACATTTTAAAAATATTTTATTTAATCCTTATTTTATTTTTTTCTATTACCCGTTAGTCCCCTTACCCCCCTCCCCATAGCAATCACCACACTGTTGTCCATGCCCATGAGTCCTTTTCCCTTTATGCTCAATGTCTCCACCCCTTAGTCTCCCCCACCCCTACTACTTGTCATCCTGCTCCTCAAAAGAGTAACATTTCAATCCTTACCTAGTTTTCCCAGATGTATTTTTGACTACCTTCCGGAAAGACTGATTTGCAGTGGATCTTGTAGAAAGTGTTCGTGGGGATGCACGAACAAAACCAGATGGTGGATTCTTAGGTATCTTCTTTACTAAATGAGTTACCCACTTTTTTTGTTCATCCTGAGAACATGCTAACAACAGCATATCTCTTGCTGATGTTACATCATAACTTACTATGTTAAGAGAAAAAGAATATAATTAAAGTCATATAAAGTCTTAAAACAACTCTACTGAATGCATAATTTTACAAGTTCTTAAAATCTGAAAAGATTTACTATGCTTAATTAAGCTTGGACAATATCTCTTTCTCCTTAACTTAATTAAGGCTGAAATTTAAAAAGAAGACATTAGCTATAAACTAATAAAAAATAAAGTAAAATCAGAAATATAAAAAATGCAGAAGTGAAACAAATATATTTTTAGATCACAAGTTCCTTGTCTCAAAATAGCTATAGCCTGTACTCTTTCCCAATAGCTACATCTCATAAACTAGACATTTTGTCTCTGATATAGCATGCTGGTTCAGACAGTGAAAACTAGATAAAAAAGAAAACAAGCCAGAGGTAAAAACTCAAGAGCGAACTGTAGTGGAATTCACTTATAGGTCTTTTCTTCAATTTAGAATAATTTCTTAGCGATCCCCTTTTTTTAACACAAAGGGGGTTTTGCTTTAAAGACATTATGTACTAAGTGAAATCTATAACTGTAAAGTGATAGTTATATGTTGCTCTACCAGTGTTAAAATATTCTTATAACCTCTTTTCAATTTGGTATAGAAAATGCTACACTTGAAAAAGTTACTGGGACATAATTCTCTAACTTGTAAAAATTTTCACGCCTTACCTTTACATGGAGAGATTAAGTCCTCTTTCTTATCTAAGTGATCTCTGTGGCACTTAACATGGCATCTTCGACATTCTAGGGCAGGGGGTGGCTTAAAAACATGCCAGAGTGGTTTGGCACAGGCCTCACAGTTGGCAGGAAAGTGGTAGAGTGTAGGAATGAACTCATGGCCTTTGTGATTTTGAAAATTAGTTTTTTCAGCTTGTTGTACTGGTTCCATCTCTACATCTTTTCTACATTCACCTTCATTTGCATATAGTATCTATATTCAGGAATGGTAAAAGAAAGAAAATAAAAAAGATCTGTATTTGTACATACGCATTTCAAATGTATAAAGGCATTGGTATATATATGCTTACTTCACAAAATATACTTAGAATTTTAGATTTTTTACCTGGAATATTTTAGGAATTTCTTCAGTTTCAGCTCTGTACACATCTCCTTGGGTTACAGGTCGAACATGAAACAGTTTACTAAAATGAAAATAAATATGGTACAGGCCATCATAAAAACTCATTTATAGTAAAATATAAACAAACATTTCTTGAAGAGAAATTAGTCATTAGAAAAATGCAAATTAAAACCACAGTAGGTATCACTATATACCTATCAAAACTTTAAAAATAAAAATACTAATAAAGCAAATGCTGATGAGGATGCAGAGAAACCAGATCACTCATACAACTGTGGCAGAAATGTAAAATTGCAGAGCCATTCTGGAAAAGGGTATGGCAATTTTTTATAAAACTAAACATGTGCTAACCATATGACCCAGCAGTTACACTCCTGTCTTTACTCCAGAGAAATAAAAATTTAAATCTATGTGAAAATGTATATATGAATGTCCACAGGAGCTTTATTTATAATAGCCAAAAAATTGGAAACAATCCAAATGAATGGTTAAACTGTGGTACTTCCATACTACAGAATACTATTCAACAATGAAAGAAACAAACTACAACTTGGATGGATCTTAGAGGAATGACACTGAGTGAAAAAAAATTCAAAAGTTTATATCATATTCGATTCCATTTATATAACATCCTTGCAATGACAAAATTATGGAAATGGAGAACATGTTAGCAGCTGCCAGGAATTAGGGAGGGGGTGAAGACAAGGTACTTCCTGTGGCTGTAAGTGGGTAAAACAGGGATCCCTGTGATATTGACTGTGGTAGTGGTCTTAAGAATCTGCACACAGGAGATGAAATGACTGTATATATAAAAAGCCCCGTGAAATAAAAAAAATATATAAAAATAAGTGAATAGCAAGATTAGTGGATTCAAAGTCAATATATGAAAACAAAATGGTGTTGGAACAGATATTCTCTGATATATAGTCTCTGTTAAAAGATACGGTAAAGAAAATGAACAGATAAGCTGTGTATTGAGAAATATATGTACTACATATTTCTGTTATTGAATTTGTATCTGGCATACATATAGAACTTCTATAAATCAATCTTAAAAGGATAAGCAGCCCAAATTAAAGATGGGCATAAGACTTGGAGACACTAAAAAAAAAAAGACATAACCAGCCAATTAAGTTCATGAAAAGATTCTTGGCATAATCAATCATGAGAATACAAAATTAAAACAATGAGATAGCATTTCTTTCTTCTTTCTTGAATTTACTGGGGTGACACTGGTTACTAAAATTATATATTGGGGTAGCCAAAAAGTCTGTTTAGTTTTTCTGTAAAGGACACATTTTTCATTTTTACCAATAACTTTATTAATATGGGTATTTTGAGTATGTCAGTTGCCTCCTGTGTGGTATAATGTTGATTGTTTTCAATTAACGTCTCAATTTGGTCACTATCAACTTTAACTGGTTCACCTGACCATGGAGCATTGCCCAGTGAGAAATCTCCAGCACAAAACTTTGCAAACCACTTTTGACATGTTTGATTAGTAACAGCACCTTCTCCACACACTGCACTAACCTTCCTTTGCATTTCAGTTGTGTTTTTACCTTTCTTGAAATAATAAAGCATAACATGCCAAAAACATTGCATATTTTTCATCTTCAACATTAAAATGGCTACACAAAAATTCATCAACTTTGATGTTATTTTTTAAATGTATGCTGATATGACAGCTGTCACAATATAGTTTAACAAAATTGTTTCAAATGAAGTTAAAGACAACTAAGCACTATTAGAGCCATGTTATGGAAAAAAACCCAAACTTTTTGGCCAAATCAGATGTACAATTCAGGTCTCTTCCTGTCACCTTTTATCCCTCTGTGATAGTGTTTCATATCCATTAGAACGGAAAAAAAAAATCAAACACTGACAACACCAAATGTTGGTGAGGATGCGGAGTAACTGAAACTCATATTACTGGTGAGTATAAAACATTATAACAATTTTGGAAACTATTTGGTAGATTTTTTTTCTGAAAAGGTTTTATTTCTTTTTAGAGAGGGGGAAGGGAGGGAGAAAGAGGGAGAGAAACAACAATGTGTGGTTGCCTCTTGTGCATCCCCTACTGGGGACTGGGCCTGCAACCCAGGCATGTGCCCTGACTGGGAATTGAATTGGTGACCCTTTTGTTCTCAGGCCAGCACTCAACTCGCTGAGCCACACCAGCCAGATTTTTTGGTAACCTTTACCAAAAAATCCACCAGCTGGTAGATTGTTTTGGTAAAGATTATACACAGATTTACTCTATGACCCAGAATTCCACTCCTAAATATTTACCCATGAGAAATGAAAACTTAAGTCCCCCAAAGGAATGTTCATAGCAGTTTATAATAATTCCAAACTGTAAGCAACCCAAATGTCTGTCAGCAGAACAATGGATGAACAAACTGAGATACATTCATTCAATGGAATATTACTCAGCAGTGAAAAAAACAGACAATTGCTACATAAAGCAAAACATTATGCTGAGTGAAAGAAGCCAGGCACAAAAGTACACACTGTATAATTCCATTTACATTAAGTTGTAGAATAGGCAAAATTAATCACCATGATAGAATTCAGATTTTTTTTTCCTGAGAAGATGCAAAAGTGAGCATTCTAGGATGATGGAAATATCTTTTTATCTTGACTTGGGTGGTGACTACATGGGTGTTCACAATGACAAAAGTCATTGAATAGAACTTTTAAGATGCATGTATTTTAATACATGAAAATCATATGCCAATAAAAAGGTAAAACAAACATAACCTCTCACTGATTTAAAAAGTATTTAACTTAGTTGAAATATGATGTTTCTCATATTGTTTATGTATTATTCCACTTCGGTGATCATTTAAATTTTCACAAGTAATGCTTTTTTTAAAAAAAATAATAAATAAAATATCAGTACTGTTCAGGTATTTGCTCAATTCTTTTTTACATTCTAACTGTAACTGGCTCCACAAGTGTTTAATTCTAATGGCAATTCTTCATTTTAAGTTTATGTTTCTTTTGAATAGCACCCACTACAGTTCATTTTTAATTTAGTTTTTATTGTATATGTTTTACCTTTTCTACAACGAGTCTATAACTTCTTAAATATGGTACTGTTTTAATCATCTTTATATATCATCTATAGAACCTATGATAGCACAGGGAGGAGTGCTAAGAAATGGCTTTAGAATGAATGCAAGGGAAAAATACCTAAGCTTATTACAGGTCTCTGATCTATTGTTAAAAAAACAGATACACTTATATTTCCTTTTAATTTTTTATTTATTTTTTAAAAATTTTTAATTTATTTATAGAGAGGGGAGGAAGGGAGGGAGAGGGAGAGGGAGAGAGAGAGAGAGACAGAGAGAGAGAGAGAGGGAGAGAGAGAGAGAAACATCCATGTGCGGTTGCTGGGGGGTCATGGCCTGCAACCCATGCATGTACCCTGACTGGGAACTGAACCTGCGACACTTTGGTTCGCAGCCCGCGCTCAGTCCACTGAACTACGCCAGCCAGGGCCTGTATTTCCTTTTTAAAAACACCATACAGGTCTGGCTGGTATGGTTCAGTAGATTGAGTGCCAGCCTGGGAACCAAAGGGTCACAGGTTCAATTCCCATTCAGGGCACATGCCTGGGTTGCAGGCCAGGTCCTCAGTCGGGGCATGAAAGTGGCAACCACAAGAATCAACCAATGAATGCATAGGTGCACAAAAAATTGATCTCTCTCTCTCCCCGCCTCTCTCTCCCTCGTACCCCCAAATCAATAAAAAAATGACCATATAATCATATACTTTTTAAGATGCTTTCTAAACTTAAAACCAATAAACCCTAAAATAAAAAATTTGTCTTTAGAATACACGAATCAGGTATGCAAAATTTTCTTTCTCATATTTGGTAAAGTAAGATTTAATATAAAATTATGTAAATTTAAGAAAAAGATAAAAGTAGATAACACTGTTAAAATAAAATGAATTGTAAGTCTAAAAATAACTGATCATTGTAAGTTAACACTCAATTGACTTAAAATTCAATCAAAGGCAACTTACTCTATATCCAATACCATAGATGGGTTGGATTGCTCCTTATCTTGTTCATCGTTATAAAACAAAATTTTTTTGCTGCTTACCACAACATACTGAAATGAGAGAAAAGGGGAAAGTATTAAGAACCACATTAACTCAATTTAAAGTAATAGACATACTATCTGCCACTTATGTCTAAATTATATTGTATAAATCTAAAATCAACGCTAATAATAGGGCAATTAATACAAGTTTTAAGCTCTAGAAGTAAATATGTTAGTAAAATATCAATTACAAAACATTGATGCATACGGTACCTGTTTCTTCCAGCCATATCGTTTGATATTTCCTCTATTTGGTATTGAAAGCCAACCTTCAATTCTTGACTCTAGGAGAAAGAGAATATATAGTATTCAGTTTTAAACGGTAACCAAAGGAAAAGCTATTGTAAGTTGTCTGACCGCATGCAGCAACAGGCATTTTAACACAGCTAAATGAACAAGTGCTATAATTTGCTCTTCCATGCTTCAATCACACAAATTAACTTTAATGGCCATACAAAGATTGCAGAAAAATTTACAAGCCACTTTTCCCATAAAATTAACGTTTAGTACTCAGTTATGAAAGTATGAAGTAACAACAGTACCCTTAAGAGCCAGGCAAGACTGGAATGGACTACAGCTTAAATGAGAAATGATAAAGAAGACTTTAATTAAATATCATTTAACATTCATATAAAAATATTTAGCAAAAAAAAAATGCAGCAAGTGGAACAAATCAGAGCCATGATTTACACAAGAAAGAGCAAGCAAAAGTACAGAAGTGTCCTATTACTCACAGAAGATAAGAATAGAAGATAAATAAATTAGGAATGCAGGTAGAATCAACTAGATATAAAGAATAAGAGACAAGCATTTTATTTGTTTTCTCAGTACAATATTCTGATACACTTTTTGGTAAAACATCCATAACGACGTTAATAAAACTGTCCAAAATTAGTTGATGGAGTACTTAATTCCAGTGTTAAGTCCAATTACAATTTTTATTAAACTAAAGAGGTGTAAAGCCTTTTAACTAATTGTGGTACCAGAATTAAACAGCAAAAGAACACAGAATTCATTGGTCAGCCATTAATATTTTCACCTGTCAGTACATACCAGGAATTCCTTGACTAATTCTATCAAAGCATTTCATAGTAATTATTACTACTGTTTAAATATAATTGTTTATTAGAAATACTGAGGAGAAAAATGATTCCATTAGAAATGGTTATTTTATATCAGATTATTCAATTGTCTTTGTATATATATTTTATATATGAAACACAAAAGATTGGAAAAGTAACCAAATTTAAATACAATACTATAATGTGATATTATATTATGGCTATATCATGATCTAATCAGAATATAATTTTGCCTTTCTCCACATAAAGTCTGTAAAACAGCTCAGTCTTACAGTAAGAGTATTAACGTAGATAACACTTACTGAACATTTCTTTTTGCAAGTAATATCTCATTTAAAAATTGTATAATCCCATGCTTACAGAGTATAATATTCCTAGAAATATAGGACAGAATAGGTTCTATTATCATCTTCCATTTACAATGAAGAGACTGAGGCTTAGCAAGGCGAACTGACTTGCCTAAGGGTACTCTATTAGTAAGTGTCAAAGGTCTAGGTTTTGCCCAGGCAGCTAATATCTGAGCTTATGTTTCTACAGCACAATGCTGTTCTGTCCTTTTTTTAAAAAAAATCCTCATCCAAGGACATGCTTATTGATTTTTAGAGAGAGGGGAAGGGGGCGGAGGAGGAGAGAGGCAGGGGGAGAGAGAGAGAAACATCAATCAGTTGCCTCTCCTATGCACCCCAACGGGACTGAACTTCAAACCCAGGCATGTGCCATTAGTGGGAATTGAAACCATGACCCTTTGGTTTATGGGAGGATGCTCCAATCAACTGAGCCACACTAGCCAGGGCAGCTGGTCTGTTATTTAACAAGCTTTGCAAATAATTGAATCGGGGATCATGTTCGTGTTCCAGCTCTTCCATGTACTTATTTATGTCATTTGCTTTTGTTATTCCCTTTTACCTAAATTGTACTTGTTAAAGTGAAGGAAATAATGAGAAGCTTCATTTCAACATGATCCCATTCTTCTCTCAGCTTTTTTCTTAGATGCTGTTTTTTAATAATCAACCTCAATAATTATTTTTTTCCTTTAGGTCAGGGGTGTCAAACTCATTTTCACTGGGGGCCACATCAGCCTCGTGGTTGCCTTCCAAGGCCGAATGTAATTTCAACTCCTTAACAGTTAAGGAGTACTTAAATTTATACAGCCCTAAAATGATTTCAGCCCTTTGAAGGCAACCGCGAGGCTGATGTGGCCCCCAGTGAAAATGAGTTTGACACCCCTGCTTAGATAGTTCCTTAGTAAGTTCTGAAGTGCAGGGATCACATCCTAACACTTTTTTATATAACCCATTGCATCTGGCACACAGAGGAAATATCTGATAACCATCTGTTGATTATTTTGCAATTATGCTTTTTAAACAATAGCCAAATAGAGTTGCCTCTATAAATAATGGTTATAAATTAACAACTGAAGGGCAGTTTTATATTAAATAACATGCAGAAGGTAGCTGATCATTCACAAATATTCTTACAAAAGCAAAGAAATTATTGCTGGGAAAATTTCCCTCCAGTGTGCCAAAAATGGCACCTCTTACTCCTAAATCTATTCAATACCAGGTAATCCTCACTGAAAGTAAAAGACGTGAAATCCATTGAAATCTTGACATTTACACAAGATTGTATTATGCCAAAATACTCCGCCCCCCAGTTATTTTTCTATGAGAATGTCAAAAATATTTATGCATTTCTGATGCATAAATAGATAACCACAAAAATATTATGTGGTTCTGAATTTAGATTAACCTCTGTTTTCTTTAATATATTTTCTTTTAAAAAAGATTTATTTATTTATTTATTTATTTATTTATTTATTTATTTATAGAAAGAGAGGATGGGAGGGAGAAAAACACTAATGTGGGATACATTGATCGGTTCCCTCTCACATGCCCCAACTGGGGACCTGGCCGGCAACCCAGGCATGTGCTCTGACTGGGAATTGAACCAGCAACCTTTCTATTCTCAGGCCAGCATTCAACTCACTGAGCCACACCAGCCAGCACTGTATTTTCAATGAATTATTATATGATGTTATGACTTTGGCTGTCATTTCAGTGTTCCTATAGAAATTTTATATACCAAAGGCATTTTACGAACCATATAAGCCCAATTTTATATTTGTTGTAATTTAAACAAAGAAATTTAGAACTCAATGAAAGATGTAGAGGATATGTAGTTTTTTTGCCTATTAAAAACAGTAATGTTATGGAAGAGAATTTTAATTTTTCCTTCTGGTGAATTACTTTCTGAGAAACAGCTGAACTAAGCTTAGCAATAAAAAACAAAAAATACATACTAGTTTCTCTTCTGTTTGCTCTACCTCTATCTTAGATGCAAGTTAAATTACTAGTTTTTTTAATACAGAAAGACCTTTAAAATCATGACTACTTGTGATGTAAGTGGCAATCTGAAAATATAATGCAGTACATTTCATCTTTTACATCAGAAACACAGAAATCAGCTTCTCCACAATAAGAAATACTGATGATTTCTAAATCTAGGTTATTGTTAATAACATGCTATAGAAGTACAAAAAC
This sequence comes from Phyllostomus discolor, assembly GCF_004126475.2. Taxonomy (NCBI): domain Eukaryota; kingdom Metazoa; phylum Chordata; class Mammalia; order Chiroptera; family Phyllostomidae; genus Phyllostomus; species Phyllostomus discolor. The sequence continues at coordinate 39,956,167 of NC_040911.2, read as the reverse complement.
AACTTGGCCCCACATTTTCTATATTTGTAGAGCAAATTTAACTTACAAAAAAATTAGGCGTGTATTATTGCAACATCAGCAATTGACTTCTTTACCCAAATAAGAGATAGAAAGGCTAACTACATGTAAATCAATATTTAATACAACCAATTTAAACATCAAAACTAAGTTTACTTATCAAAGTTTACCTGGATAAACCATACAATGCTTAAGAAACAGAACTAGAGAACCATTCCAACATATTTTAATTATACTCAGAGGTGATATAAAAAAGAAAATGAAATCAATCAATGCTTAAGAAGTCAGATGCACTGATTACCTTCAAATCATTGGTTATAGTTGGACAAAGTCACAAACTCTCATATACTCAAATACTTGGAAACACATAAAAAAATCTACCACTTAAAGGCTTAAGTTATACAGTTTTAGATAAAGCTGTATGGAAAGAGAATGATGCAGCTAATCAATAGGAGATAATGAATATTAACAGACGTTGATACCAAGTATTTCTCCTAATGCTTCATATACTTTTATATTCTTAGGTCAATAGTTACAAAAGAAGGAAAGAAAACAAGGAAGGAGAGACATTTATTACATTAGTCTTTTTGTCATCTAGGCAAGAGACAAACCTTAACCCTAAGGGTGATCTTATATTTACACCATGAGCTAGGCCAGAACCTGCCACAAAGCCAAAAGGATGAAAAAGACATAAAAGAATGCAAATAACTTTAAGAACTAAAATTATATACCAGAGAAGAAGTAACAATTTTTTTCTAGCTTTTCAGAGTTGGGAAACTTAGAGGAGAGATTTAACCTAGTTAATGATAAAATGTCCACTAAGATTATAGAAACTGAGCTCTAGTACATAAGATAATTAAGTGAGACTTTTTATATTAAATGATGAAATCTAAGAGAAATAATCAGTCATTTATCAGTTCATCTACCCAACTAATTAAAAAAAACACCTCATTGAACTAAAAATATGATCCATATCTCAAAAGGCCTTTAATTGTTGAGTAAACATATTCCATTTAAAGTCCTCTCATTTTTAGTCTGTAGTTTAAATTCATTTACTAATTTTCTAAATAGGTACATTTAATCATTAACTTTTGAAAAATCTTTCAGATACCTGAACTGTATGTAACTCTCTCAAATTAAGAATAAAGTAAAAAATTATTTAATAATTCTTCCTAAATATTTAGGAAGTTTAGCAAACTTTAGTTTAGTTTAGTTTAGCAAACCCTAAACTTTATTTGCAAGGGATCATTTTCAGGCATCTAGTAAATGATAGATCTAATACAAATTTTCAGTTTACTAGCAAAATGACACAAAGAGAGGTAAAATAACATTGATAAGGATTATCCAATAATTTCTACCTCCAATATGAAAATCAACGGTATAACATTGCAAAGATCTTTGTAAATTTTAAGACTAAGAACACAGTAATATGGAAAAAGGTCCTTTAACTGATTTCCTTTTTATAGCAATGGAGAATGAACACTAATATTTTTAATATTTTTCCTCATCCAGTTGGACTTTGAAAACATTAAAAAAAAATCTCTGAACATACACAGCTATGTTAAGTAATATACTCAACATGGAGTCAGTCTCCATGTAGAAACATTTAAAAATTTCTCCTGACTGACTCCAAAGTGGATTTACTAGACTGGAATTCTGAAATCTAAATTGATTCCTAAATCCACCAGTCAAATAATCTGATGATCCTTTGAGGTTAGCCTCCTGAACAAACCAGGATGGAAGATAAAACTCATCACCTTCCACTTTTTAGAGGTCCCCCAAACTCATCTTTCAATTCAGATTTTCTACATAGATCTCTGAAATGTTTAACACTAATACAAAGAAAACCAAGGCACAATAAGACATTATAAACAAAGTTAAAGGGAAGTGAGTGGAATAAAGACAGAAAAAGCTGGTTGTTGCGCGTGGGTCACCGGCCAGCAGTGACCATGGAACGCTGTGGATGGCTCGCTGAAAAACACGCGAGAAACAAACACACACATGCACAGAGACAAGACTAGTTTCTGTGGGGAAGTAGGGACGAAATGGCCACCCCCTCTAGTGGGGAGGGCCCTGATTTACCGTCCATACATGCTTTTATTGGGCTCATTCTGCATAATAATTCAGGTAAAGTACAGTACTCATTAGGGGGAAGTAAGGAACTATAGAAAACAAGGAACTCTGCTGGTCTATTTTGAGAGCTGTAAAACTTTGAGGAACAAACTTCCTCCTTGGATCCCTCTCATTCAACTGAGAGCATTCTAAACAAAGAAGGTTTCACAGTAATTTACATGTTCTTTCTTAGGCCTGATCACCCAGGGAATCCGCCCCTTTTCAGCACAGAGCTGTACCACCCTGTCATTGTTTCAGGCTTAGCACGGGAACTAAGGCAATAAGGAGATTTTCTCCCAGACGAAGAGAACTCAGGCTATGTCAAAGCCGAGGAGTGAGGGTCCATCACCCCCTTTTGCTGCAGCCCCCCAAGTCCTTCTTTTGGGGGGCCTCCCAAAGTGATCGTGCCTGCCTTAGGTCGTTCCCCCCTTGGGGAATCTTACCCGTCTTTGGCTAACCGACCAAGCTTTTTGGGGTTCAGTTATGAATAAAGCAGCAGAAGCAGCATTCCTGCCAGGGAGACAAGCCCTTGTCTCCTTGCTGGCTTACGGTTCCAAGGGCATTCCCTTAGCCTTAGCCTAGGCGGGGGTTTCAGCTTCTGATACCAGTCAGGGCAGTTCCCAACAGCTGGTCAGGATATTTAACCTATACTAAATTATCAGTTCAACAATTAAAAGAATATAGGCAAACACTTCTAAAAGTCAACTCTTACTAATGAATAAGTCCAATTTAAGGAAGATGTCCAAATAACTCAAACTAGAGGTTCCTTTCAAATCCTAAGTGATCCTCTGATAAGAATATGCACATACAAGTTTCTCAGCAGGCAGGCAGGTTTTATTGTATTTTAAAAAATTGTTTTTTAATCCTTACCTGAGGACATTTTTTCTTTGCTTCTAAAGAGGGAAGAAGAAAGAGAGGAAGGGAGAGCCAGAAACACTGATGTGAGAGAGAAACATCAATTGATTGCCTCCCATATATCCTGGGACCAGGGACCGAACTGGTAACCTAGGTAATGTGCCCTGATGAGGAATCAAATCCACAACCCTTTGGTCACAGAAGGATACTCCAATCAGCTGAGTTGCACTGGCCAGGGCCAGGTATGAGATTTTAAAGAGCCAAAATTGAGAAAACAGAAGATATTCCTTGACCATTGGCATAAGAAATATTCATTCCCTGTCCTATTCTTCCCAGGTACCCAATTTTGAGCAAAGTCACTGAAGAATGAGGGGAGGGATTATATGGTATACAAGTAAGAGTTGAATCCACTTTCTACTTTGAGTCCTACTTCCTTGGGGCCAAGAAGATAATGTAAAAAATTTTAAAGTAATTCATCAAGTTTCTAATATCAAGTGTATAATAAAATCCTTGTAATACTGAACCTTCATAAATATCTCTATTCATGCATTATTCAGGAAATATACTAATTAAAATATATTTTCAAATTTATGACTATGTAAACAAAACTTCCAAAACCCTGAATTAAGAATGCATCTTACATCAAATATATATATGCCTTTAAAATTTGTAATGCATGTTTTAATACAAAAAAATATATATAATACATATATAACCTATTTACTTCATTTGTTATTTGAACCTGTACTGTGTGTATTGCTCATAGATACTTTTTAACTTCATTTGTTAAAAAGATGTGTACTACACTTTGCACTACAATTAACCCAAAAATGAAGCTATGTTTATTTTTTAAATGATTCTCCACTGGAGAAAAGACGACATAGGAAAAAAAGCCTGAAATCCTAGCCACTCACTTTTGTCTTTACTTGACTCCCTGCCCCCTTGTCTGCATCTGCTAACACCTTTCATTTATTTCTCTAAAATTAAAATTTAAAGTCTGATTGAAGTTTACCACTACTACATTAGGTACACTTCTATATAAAGCTGCCATAGTTCTCATGAAGTACTGTTCTTAGTTTTAGCACAAAAAAATATGTAAAATATTGAAGAGCTGTTACTTGTGATATATATATATTTTTTTAAATAGTGAGAGGTGTTGCAGCAGCTTTAACTTTCAACATGGAGTTTGGCTGCTCAAAATAGCTTCAGAAAGTTCTTCAGATCTCTATTCAGGTAAAGCCTCTCAGATCTATTTTAATAGCCTAAGACTGCTCGTGACTAACTTCATTCCATAAAATGCACTAAGTATACAAACATCAAGAGACTTTGGCTATCAGAAACATAAATTCCTTTTTAAGGATCTATGGACAAAATGACAAGAGGTAGAATACCAAATGAAAGAAATATACATTAATTTCCATGAAATAAGCAAAACTGATTAAAATAATACAAATATTCTTACCTGGCAGGTTTCCATCAGTTTCATCAGCACTAGGAAAACTAGCAACACTTGTAGAATCCGAAAGGTCCAAAAGCTTAGCACGCAGTTGCTCGATATCACTCTCTTTGCTAGCCAACTGCATCTGAAGCTCATTCCTATGTGTACATTCTTCTACCAATTGCTATTTTTAACAATACCAAGAAAAAATAAAGAGTCAAGAACTAATTTCCAACATCAAGAAATTAAAATTTAGTGGAATTATATAAATAAGTAATCTAAAGTGGCTAAAACTATAAATTTACTGAAAACCTCATGAATGTTTTACCACTACAGATTTTAATACAACTATAAAAAGTTCTCTTCCTCAGGAATACACTGCTTGGATAAGCTCCATTTTTCCTTTGAAAAGAGTTTTTCATATTTTAAAAACCTAGCATCAAAAAACAAACAAACAAAAAACACTTGTTAAAACAATGGGAAATACTTTTGGGGGGGGTTCCAAATGAAATAGTTTAAAGGGTTCAGAAAGCTTCTCAGTGTGGTAATGTTTTTAAATGATGGAGTCAATGTTTGGATCTAAGACTAAGACCAAAGGCCATGTCCTCAATTTTGTGTTATTAAGAACCAAGTCAACTGGATATGTTGATTTCAGAAAAGCAAATCCTGATTAAAGAAAATAAATATACCAAATATACCAAATGTAGCTCCAATATACCAAAACTTCTATTCCAACAAGTCACTATAATTACTAGTTATACCTCAATTTCAGTTTGAAACCAAAGAGCAGATACTAATGGGTAAAAATTACTTAAGATAAAATAGTTAATAGGCAACATGGCATCTTTCTAGTTTGTCAATATCATAGTTTATATTAGAGTAATACTGATCAAATTTGGAGAGTATAAACCAAAATATCCAATTTTATATGAAAAATATAATATAAGATTAATAGATAATAGGTATACACAGTAATAACAATTTAAGAGAATAACCCTACATGTGCACACACACAAACCTTACCGCTTGCATGTCATTCAGTTCCTTCTGATGTTTCACTACCATCTGGTTGAATTTCTCTCTTTCTTGGTTGAGTTCCAATTGTAGCTTTCGGTTTTCCTTTTCTTTCTTCCTCAAATCCTGTGTATTAGCTTTCTTTCTATCGATTTTAAAATCCTTTCGGTTCATTATTTCTGCCAACTTGTTTACAGCCTGTTCAAAAAATAAAATATTTTTAGTAAGAACTACAATGCAGCTATCCAATTTAAATCTCCACTAAAATATATTTTTTGTTCAGAATCAGGAAGCAGGATTTATTTTTTGTCTTTGAAATTTAGGATAGCGTAATGAAGGTTGAGACATGACAACTGGTACGTAAGTAACAGCAATTCCTAACTTATCCCACTGTTCAAATGTAAAAACCAGACAAGTCTGACAAAGCCATTTATCATTCAACAATCATTCAGCACTTACTATATTGTATGTAGGTACTATGCTAGGCAGTAGATATAAAGATAGTAAGTACAGGTATGCTCCCAAAGCATTCTAGTCTGGTGGAGGACCCAGACAAGCAAGTATTATAGTAGAGTAGTAAGTAAGAAGAATGAGGCATGTAAGAATAAGATAAGAGCAGTACCTAACAGAGTTGGTGAAGTAGGGAGGGCTTCCTGAAGGACCTACATGTGTGTCCACATATGTTTCTTTCTTTAAAAAAAATTTTTCCCCCTCATCAGTGGGGGAACACCTGACCAGTATTGGTCAGAGCATTGTCCTGTAACCGAAAGGTTGTGGGTTCAATTCTAGTCAGGGCACATCCTTGAGTTTTGGGTTTGATCCAAAGTCCGAGTGTGTAAGATCCCCAGTCCAGGGACATACGAGAGGCAACCAATCGATGCTTCTCTCTATTGCAACAATGTTTCCCTCTCTCTCTCCCTCTCTCTCTCTCCCTCTCCCTCTCTCTTTCTCTCTCTCTCTCAAAGCAATGAAAAAAATATCCTTGGGTGAGGGTAAAAAAAACAAAGTGAAAGAAAAGAATTTAAAAAAATATTTGATTTTAGAGAAGATGGAGAGAGAAAGACAGCGACATCTATTTGCTGTTCCACTTATTTACATATTCATTCATTGGTTGATTCTTGTATGTGCCCATATCATTACATGTAAATCTGCTCCATTCATTTTCAATGGCTCCTTTGCATTCCACTGTATAGCTGCATCATGACTTATCAATAGTACATTAATAAGTGGTTGGGTTATTTTTATTTTTTATTTTTATTTATTTTTTTTTTTAAAATTTTTATTTATTTATTTATTTTTTATTCATCCATTTTTAGTGAGGGAAGGAAGGGGGGGAGCGAGAGAGAGAGAGAGAGAGAGAGAGAGAGAGAGAGAGATATCAATGTGCGGTTGCTGGGGGTTATGGCCTGCAACCCAGGAATGTACCCTGGCTGGGAATCGAACCTGGGACACTTTAGTTCCCAGCCCGCGCTCAATCCACTGAGCTACGCCAGCCAGGGCTATTTTTTATTATTAAAGCATATAGATAAACTTTCCTTATGTTCTTCCAATGCTAATTATACATTTAAACCTGTCCATTTGACTGTCAAAAAGATAATTCATTTTAATTTCTATTTCTTTATTATTCTGGTTGAGCTTTCGAAAAATCTTTATTGTTTCTTTTTCTCTCAAATGTCCCTTTTAATTTAATTAAGAATCTAAAGCACATTCTCACAGTCAAACGACTAGACAAACTAATTTTCTTAACTCAATTGAAATCTTATTTCCTGAATAAATTGTCCATATTTAATGAAGAGAGACTATTACATTATTTGTTCCAATGAAAAGTTTAAATCTTATAACCTCAGTTTTAAGAAACAGTGCATAAAAAGCAGCTATTAGCTTTTGGATATATGATACTAAAATACAAACAAAGAAAAGGCTGAGCATACATACCTGTGTTTTAAGGGTTCGTTCTGTATTGATGTTCTTTTCATAGGCAGCCTTAAGATTACTGATCTCCTCTTCTTTCTTCAATTTATAATCTGTCAACAAATTATGTAAAATATTGTTGCATGACATTAATTAGTTTAATTTTGGCACTCCAAATCAGCAATGTCCTTAATTATCAAATTAGTATATACTACAAAGGAACTTCCAGTAACCTCATTTAAGATATTATTTTCAGTTTTACTGAGGTATAATCGACAAAACTGTAAGATATTTAAAGTATACAGATGTGGCGATTTGATATACAGGGTGGGAAAAAGTAGATTTACAGTTGTAATACAAATAAATAATATAATAATAAACAATATAAGAAAAACCTGTTCTGCATACTCACAACTGTGAACCTACTTTTGCCCATCTCGTACATACATTGTGAAAGGATGTGCTCCTCCCCAACTGAGTTAACATTCCATAACTTCATGCATTTACCTTATTTAGTTTTCAGGGGTGAGAAGATTTAAGTTCTACTGATATAATTTTTCAGGCTACAGAGTTATTAACATATGAAAAAAAATTATTTCCCAAACCTAACAAATAATATAAACAGCTAAAGATTTACTCTGAACTGATTTAACATTATGATTCATTATGATTTAAAAAAAAAACAAAAACCCTACATACCTTCCTCTGCTTTCCGCATTTTATCAGTTAGCTCTTCATTTTCTTTTTTTAATAATTCAATATCTTTGGTTAGCATGCTGCTCTTTTCCTCGAGCTAAACAAAGCATATAAAAGGTTAGGCTATAGACTCTTTACTAGTCATATATAAAGCAATAACCACAAAAATGCTTGGTTTCCAATTTAAAATAGGTGGCTATAATTATGAAAATATTGTAGAAACAATGGTTAGATTCCAAAAATTATTTCAGAGAGTGTATGTGCATGCACATATACATATGAATAAAAGGAAGAAAAATATAATGGAAAGAGAACTAGATTGGAAACTAAATGGCAGTATAGGAAAACATGGCTTGCCTCCTCACACAACCACATCAAAATTACAAGTAAACTATTGAATAACCATCCTCTAGAACCATCAGACACTGGCTGAATGGAAAACCTACATTTACAGAATTAAAGAAGAAACCACATCAAGAATGGCAGGAAGGATGGAGAAGCAGAACAGACTGGTCCCATACCCAAGAGTGGTGGATAAAATCAGGAGGAATATCTCAGGAATAAGGGATCCCAGCCCTACTCTAGGCTGCCCAGCCCAGAATTCGAGTACTGGGAGAATAAGTCTCCACAACTTCTGGCTATAAAACTAGAAGGGACCAAACATATGGAGAGGAACTGAATTGTCTGGCATTAGGGTGAGAGCTGTGGGGCAGCTTTCTCCCAGAGAGAAATGCTGGCAAAGGCCATTGTTCCTTTTCTGAGCCCTCCCCCACACAGAGTCAGCATGAGAGTGTTATATCTAAGGCTCCATCAACCTGTCTCACACTGCCCCACCCTGGTTATTTCCCTATGCAACTTTCAGGCCCACCCAAGCTGTTTTCAGTGGCTTTTCCATGTGAATGGCTTGTCTTGGCCCATGCTTCAAATTTCCTAAATTCTCTCAAACAAGTAGCATCTGGCTTTGGCATGCCCCTACATCTTACTACATGGCCCCAGGCTAGCATAAGCAGCAGACAGCTTTGGTTCACAGCTTGGCCTCTTGGGCACCTACAAGACCACCACAAGTAGCAGCAATCTGCAGATAACTTTGTAGCTAATGCTGTGTGACCCTGCAGAGACAAGCAGTGGCTGACCTTGGACATGGCAACAGCAATCAAGGCTTAACTACAAAGGGAGGATGTACACAGCCCACCCAGTGGTGTACCTTGAGTACCCAGCTAGGGAATTAGGGAAAGCTGTGCCGCTGGACCCTATAGAACACTTACTACATTAAACTACTCTTTCAACTCTAGGAGACAAAGTAGCTCTACCTAAATACATAAAAACAAACACAGGGAGGTTGCCAAAATGAGGAGATAAACAAACATGGCCCAAATGAAAGAATAGAACAAATCTCCAGAAAAAGAACTAAACAAAATAGAGAAAAGAAATCTATCAGATACAGAGTTTAAAACACTAGTTATCAGGATGCTCAAGGAACTCAGAAAGGAGCTCAACAGCATAAAAAAGATCCAGTTAGAAATGAAGGACACCCTAATTGAAATAAAAATTTACAGGGAATCAACAGTAGAGTGGATGAAGCCAAGAATCAAATCAGCGATTTAGGACTGAAGGAAGAAAAAAAAAAGACAAAAACAAACAAGTAAACAAACAAAAACACCCAATAAGAACAACAAGAAGAAAAAAGAATCCAAGAAAATGAGGGCAGCCTAAGGAGCCTTGGAGACAACGATAAGCACACCAATACTCACATCTTAGGGGTGCCGGAAGGAGAAGAGAAAGAGCAAGAAATTGAAGTCTACTTGAAAAAATAATGAAAGAAAACTTCCCTAACTTGGTGAAGAAAATAGACATACAAGTCCAGAAAGAACAGAGTCTCAAACAAGATGGACCCAAAGAGGCTCACTCCAAGCCATATCATAGTTAAAATGCCAAAAATTAAATACAAAGAGAGAATTTTAAAAGCAGCAAAAGAAAAGCAGTTATTTACCTACAAGGGAGCCCCCATAAGACTGTCAGCTGATTTCTCAAAAGAAACTTTGCAGGCTAGAGGGGATGGGCAAGAAATATCCAAAGTCATGAAAAGCAAGGACTTACAACCAACATTACGCTACCCAGCAAAGGTATCATTTATAATCGAAGGGCGAAGAGGAAATGAAGAATACAATTTCTGAACTCAACACAGTAGAAGGAATGAAAAACAGGACCGATGAAGCAGAAGATTGGATCGGCGAGCTAGAGGACAAAATAGAAGAAAACATGCAGAAAGAGCAAGAAAAGGAAAAGAAGCTCAGAAACAATAAAGAGGGATTAAGAAAAATGCAAGGCAATATGAAACGTAATAATATTCGTATAAAAGGGATACCAGAAGGAGAAGAAGAAGAGCAAGGGATAGAACACCTACTTGAAAAAGTAATGAAGGAAAACTTCTCTAATTTGATGAGAGAAAAAGCCACACAAATCCAGGAAACACAGAGAGTTCCAATCAAGAGAAACCCAAAGAGAGTCACTTCAAGACATATAATTAAACTGGCAAAATACCAAGACAAAGAGAGAATCTTAAAGGCAGCGAGGAAGAAACAGGAAATAACATACAAGGGAGCCCCAATAAGGTTAGCAGCTGGCTTCTCAATGGAAACACTCCAAGCCAGAAGAGACTGGCAAGAAATATTCCAAGTAATGAGAACCAGAGGTCTACAACCAAGGCTACTTCATCCAGCAAGGCTCTCAATCAAGATAGAAGGCCAAATAAGAAGCTTCCCAGACAAAAGAAATCTAAAAGAATACACCTCCACTAAACCAGCACTGCAAGAGATGCTAAAGGGACTGCTTTAAGGAAAGGAAGGAAAAGAGAGAGACAGAGAGAGAGAGAGGAGAGAGGGAGAGGGAGGGAGGAACACAGGTACAAAAATGGCAATGAATAAGTACCTATCAATAATAACCTTAAACGTAAATGGATTAAATGCTCCAATCAAAAGACATAGAATAGCTGAATGGATAAGAATGCATGACCCACACATATGTTGCCTACAAGAGACCGACCTCAGGACAAAAGATCTACATAGACTAAAAGTGAAGGGCTGGAAACAAATTTTCCAAGCAAATGGTCAGGAAAAAAAGCTAGGGTAGCAATACTCATATCAGACAAAACAGACTTCCAAAAAAGGGCCATAAAGAGAGACCCAGAAGGTCACTTCATAATACTCAAGGGAAGAATCCACCAAGACATAAATATTGTAAATATATATGCACCCAACATAGGAGCATCCAAATACATAAAGAAAATCTTAGAGGACTTTAAGAAGGATATTGACAGCAACACATAGTAGGGGATTTTAACACCCCGCTGTCAAAAAATGGATAGATCTTCCAATCAAAATTATCAACAAAGATACTGTGGCATTGAACAATGCCCTAGAGGAAATGGACATAAGTGATATATATAGAGCCCTTCATCCCAAAGAAGCAAAATACACATTCTTTTCAAATGCACACGGAACATTTTCAAAGATAGACCACATTATAGGACACAAAGCAAGCCTCAACAAATTTAAGAAAATTGAAATTATACCAAGCATTTTCTCTGACCACAAGGGATTGAAACTAGAAACCAACCCCAAGGGAAGAAACCCGAAACACTAAAAATCACGGAGATTGAATAGCATGCTATTAAACCATGAATGGGTCAAGAATGAAATTAAGGAAGAAATCAAAAAGTTTCTGGAAACAAATGAAAATGAACTCACAACAACCCAAAATTTATGGGACACAGCCAAGGCAGTCCTGAGAGGGAAGTTCATAGCGAGACAGGCCTACCTAAAAAAGATAGAAACGCTTCAAAGAAACAACCTAACCCCACACCTACAAGAACTCGAGGAACAACAACAAAGACAGCCCAGAGCAAAGCAGAAGGAAGGAAATAACCAAGATCAGAGCAGAATTAAATGACATAGAGACTAAAAGCACAATTCTAAGGATCAATGAATCCAAGAGCTGGTTATTTGAAAAGAGAAACAAAACTGACAAGCCTTTAAGCAGACTCATCAAGAAAAAAGAGAGAAGACCCAAATAAATACAATCAGAAATTAAAGACAGATTACAACAGATACCACAGAAATACAAAGGATTGTAAAAATTACTATGAAGAACTGTATGCCAAGAAATTTGAAAACCTAGGTGAAACGGACAAATTTCTAGAAAAATATAATCTTCCAAAACTCAATAAAAAAGAAGCAGAAAGCCCGAACAGACCAATAACAGCAGATGAAATTGAAGCAGTAATAAAAAAACTCCCAACACACAAAAGTCCGGGTCCAGATGGTTTCACAGGAGAATTCTACAAAGCATTTAAGGAAGAGCTAACCCCTATCCTTTACAGACTATTCTAAAAAATCCAAAAAGATGGAAGACTCCCAAACTCTTTTTATGAAGCCAGCATCATCCTAATCCCAAAACCAGATAAAGACACAAACAACAAAGAAAGAAAACTTCAGGCCAATATCACTGACGTACATAGACGCTAAAATCCTCAACAAAATATTGCCAAACTGCATTCAAGAATATATTAGAAAGATCATACACCATGACCAAGTGGGATTCATCCCAAGGATGCAAGGATGGTTCAATATGCACAAATCAGTAAATGTAATACATCACATAAACAAAAGCAAAGACAAAAATCACATGATCATATCAATAGATGCAGAAAAAGCATTTGATAAGGTGCAGCACCCATTTTTGATAAAAACACTCAGCAAAGTGGGAATAAAGGGAGCATTTCTCAACATAATAAAGGCCATATATGAGAGACCTACAGCCAACATCATTCTCAATGGGCAAAAACTAAAATCTTTTCCACTAAGATCAGGAACAAGACAAGGCTGTCCACTTTCACCACTTCTATTCAATATAGTACTGGAAGTTTTAGCCACAGTGATCAAACAAGAAAAAGAAATAAAAGGCATCCAAATCGGAAAGGAGGAAACAAAACTGTCACTGTTTGCAGATGACATGATAGTATACATAGAAAATCCTATAGACTCAGCCAAAAAACTGCTTGACCTAATAAATGAATTTGGCAAAACAGCAGGATACAAAGTCAATATCCAGAAATCAAAGGCATTTCTGTACACCATCAATGAAACAGCAGAAGCAGAAATCAGGGGAAAAAAATCCCATTTGATATAGAATGGGATTTTTCTATATGGGAAGAATAAAATACCTAGGAATAAACCTAACCAAAGAGGTAAAAGTCCTGTATTCAGAAAACTACATAACACTGAGGAAAGAAATCAAGGAAGACACAAACAAATTGAAACATATACCATGTTCATGGATAGGAAGAATTAACATCATCAAAATGTCCATACCCAAAGCAATTTACACATTCAATGCAATTCCTATATAAAGTACCAATGGCATATTTCACACACATAGAACAAACACTTCAAAAATTTATATGGAACCATAAATGACCCCGAATAGCTGCTGCAATTTTGAGAAAGAAAAGCAAAGTAGGAGGGATCACAATACCTGATACCAAACTGTATTACAAGGCCACTGTAATCAAAACAGCCTGGTACTGGCATAAAAACAGGCACATGGACCAATGGAACAGAGCAGAGAGCCCATAAATAAACCCAAGTCTCTATGGTCAATTAACATTGACAAAAGGGGGCAGCAACATAAAATGGAGTAAAAACAGTCTCTTCAACAAATGGTGTTGGGAGAACTGGACAGCTACATGCAAAAAAATGAAACTCGAGCACCAACTTACACCATACACAAAAATAAATTAAAGGTGGATAAAAGACTTAAATATAAGTCATGTCACCATAAAGTCCTAGAGGAAAACAGGCAGGAAAATCTCAGATATTTCACGCAAAAACATTTTTACTGATATGTCCCTCAGAGCAAGAGACATAAAGGAAAGAATAAACAAAGGGGATCCCATAAAAATAAAAAGCTTCTGCACAGCTAAAGAAAATAGTATTAGAATAAAAAGAGAACCAACTGTATGGGAAAACATATTCGCCAATGATACCTCAGACAAGGATTTGATCTCCAAAATACATAAAGAATTCACAAGACTCCACTCTAAGAAGACAAGCAACCCAATTAAAAAATGGGCAAAGGACTTGAACAGACACTTCTACAAGGAGGACATACAGAGGATCCAGAAACACATGAAAAGATGCTCAATATCGCTAGCTTTCAGAGAGATGCAAATTAAAACCACAATGAGATACCACTTCACACCAGTCAGAATGGCCATCATAAACAAAGCAACAAACAACAAGTGTTGGAGAGGTTGTGGAGAAAAGGGATCCCTAGTGCACTGTTGATGGGATTGCAGACTGGTACAACCACTATGGAAAACAGTATGGAATTTTCTCAGAAAACTAAAAATGAATCTGCCTTTTGACCCAGCAATTCCACTGCTAGGATTATATCCTAAGAACCCTAAAACACCAATCCAAAAGAACCTATGCACCCCAATGCTCATAGCAGCACAATTTACAATAGCTAGGTGCTGGAAGCAACCTAGATGCCCATCAGTAAATGAATGGATCAAAAAACTATGCTACATTTACACAATGCAATCCTATGCAGCAGAAAGAAAGAAGGAGCTCCTACCCTTTGCAACAGCATGGGTGCAACTGGGAAGTATTATGCTAATCGAAATAAACCAGGCAGTGAAAGACAAATACCATATGATCTCACCTTTAACAGGAACCTAAACAACAAAACAAAGAGATAAGCAAAATATAACCAAAGACACTGAAATAAAAAACAGACTGACAGAGTTTAGACGGGAGAGGAGAGGGAATTTCAGGGGAAAAGGGGAAGGGTTCACAGGAATGAGTATAAAGGACACATGGATAAAAACTAGGGGCGAGTGGAAACCCTGGCTACCGAAGCTGAGTGGATTGAGTGCAGGCTGCAAACCAAAGCATCACAGGTTTGATGCCCAGTCAGGGCACATGCCTGGGTTGCAGGCCATGGCCCGCAGCAACCACACATTGGTGTTTCTCTCTCTCTCTCTCTCTCTTTCTCCCTGCCTTCCCTCCCTAAAAATAAATAAATAAATCTTAAAAAAAAGTGAAAGAAGCTTAAAAAATAAAAAATAAATACTCAAAAAAAGGAAAAAGAGTAATTTGAAAAAAAAAAAACTAGGGGCGGGTGTAAATGGGAGGGAGGAGGGGAGTGCTGAATGGGTGGGCTGGGATGGGAGTAAA
The DNA here is from genome assembly GCF_004126475.2 of Phyllostomus discolor. Taxonomy (NCBI): domain Eukaryota; kingdom Metazoa; phylum Chordata; class Mammalia; order Chiroptera; family Phyllostomidae; genus Phyllostomus; species Phyllostomus discolor. The sequence continues at coordinate 39,940,885 of NC_040911.2, read as the reverse complement.
AGAAAACTGTAAAAATAAAAAAAATTAAATTAAATTAATTAAAATCTTTTTAAAAATGAGGAATAAAATGGCAATAAATACATGTGTATCAACAGTTGAATTTAAAAAACAAAATAAATAAGCAGAACAGAAACAGAATTATAGACACAAAGAATGTTTTGATCGTTGCCAGATATAGTGGGGGGTCAGGGGATTGGGTGAGAATGGTGAAGGGATTAAGAAGTACAAATTGGTAGTTACAGAATAGTTGTGGAGATCTAAAATATAGCACAGGGAATAGAGTAGACAAAGAACATAAATGCAGAACCCATGGACAATGGTGTGGGTATTGCCTGAGGGAGCTGGGGAGGCTGGCTAGAAGGGAAAAAAGGGGGCAAATATGGGACAACTGTAATAGCATAAACAATAAAATATAATAAAAAAATGACTACTTTTAGAAGGTATTCACCATTCTATGTCTATCATTTAATTTAATCTTCATAAAAATCTTGTGTAGTAGTCTTATTACTTCTATTTTATAAAGAATCTGAGGCTTGGAAGAGTTAAAGAAAATGGCCAAGACTATGTCACTTCTTAGGGACAAAACTGGGATGTGAACCCAGTTTTGTTTATACCAGAGCACTTGATGGTGTCTTCAAAAGAAGAAATATCTCTCTAACTCCCCTTTCTAGACCTATGGTCTATTTTAGACTAAAGTATAAATTTCAGGAATAGGTAACTATTTATAGTACTTATATTTCTATAATGGATTATAGATACTCATAAAGAATTCTTCATCCCAAATTAGTTTCTTTGAACTTTACAGAATTCTGGCCATAAAATCAGTTCTGATGTATTAAGATAACACAACAAATTAATTTAAACTAAGCATTTCTTCACATAAAATATATTAAGATCTATAGCCAGAAGAAAAAAACCCAATACACTGAATAAAGTGTCAATTCTTATTTTGTTTTGAATTATATAAACTATTGTACACATGAATACAGATTGACCACTGTACAGAAGTAACTACACATGCACACACATTCACACTAGACTTTAAGCTGTAAACTATTTTAATTTAAATTTTTAGTCATATAACTTACCTGACTATCATTACTTACCCGGCTAAGAGTGTGATCTTTGTCTGTAAGTTCTTGTCTATTTCTTGAAGCAGCTTTCTTGCTTTCTTGGGTCAATTCGAAGTACTGTTCTTCTAAAAGCCCTCGAGCCAATTGCTCAGACTCAGCTTTTGTTTCTGCTAGATCCAACTGAGTAGCAAGAGTTTCTCTGCAATAGATTTATAAGAGAAATGGACACAAACAAATTCAGTTTATTCTTCCAACTTAACCATATGCATAAAAGCACAATTTACAACTTCTTCACTCTTGCATAGTGATTGCCACATTCTCCTGATTGATGAAATCATGTGAACTCAAAGAGTGAGCTCAAAATGAACTCTTCTAGAACCTGAGATTTAGTACCTTCTACATCCATGATAGAGCCTGAGCTCTTCTTAATTTTTAAATAATGAATGAAGCTTATGTTAGTTAAAAAACACACTAAATGATAAAAATAATTTTTATTGCCTAAAATAAACTGAATCCATTAGCAACTTTCTATTAAATGTAAGTTATCATTTTGAAAAACTAAAGAAAAAAAGAACTCTTTAATCTTGTACCAGCTACTGTGTTTAACTAAGATAGGTAATAAAGCAATGGCAAGCAGTCCACTTTTGAAAAGGAATTTGTTTTGGATTTGGAATGGAAGGTAGCATGGCATACTGACTTGTAAGTCTGGAGGCCAGACTTAAGCCCTTATCCCTGTTCTATCACTAATTGGACAGGGACATTGGGCACATTCTTCACACTTCCTGGAGCTCAACTTAACTAAATCTGTAAAAATAAGACAGTTAAACTAAATTATTTTTGAAGTCCCTTCTAGCTCTGAAATTCAAGGAGGTTATGAAGACTTATAAATAGATTTGCAAACTACTATAAACTATTCTGGGAATGCTCCTTGGAATTTCATTTTGAGATTTTTCAGAACTGACATTCAAATCAGGACCAGATCACTCCAGTCTGCCTGCTCTTTTTCCAAAGAGCCTCTCTTCAATAAGCTATTCTGTACATGATTGTACCCTTTAGAACTAAAAATAAATAAATAATTAAATTAATTAATTTAAAAAAGGGAGAACATTCATTTATTCAATCAATTTTTATCTGAATATTACCATGTGCCAAACCCTGTTTTAGGAATTAAGGCATGTATCAGTAATATAGTTGCTGACCCCAGAAAGTACACATTAATGAGGAGACACAGGCCATTAAAAAAAAAAAAGTAGTAGTATATACTATGCCATAGAGAATAAAAGAAAGGTGTTAGAATGAACAATAAATAATATGCTAGAAAAGAATAAAAAAAGATGGGAGAATGTGGTTTCTACATAAAATATGGTCATTATTTTATATAGGGTGATCAAGGAATCCTTTTTGCTATGTTAACATTTGAGAAGAGATATGAAATCAGAGAGTAAGCCATGTAGATATCTGGGAACACAGTGTTAGACAGAGGAAACTATTACATAAAAAATGCCCAGAAGTTGGTCTGAAGGTAGCTAATGTGAGTAGAGTAAGAGATTGAGGAAAGTTGTGAGAGAGATAGTAAGAGGAGGCAGGAGGTAGTAGGGAGATGAACACACATTATAAGGCTCTCTAAAACAATATGGGGACTTTGGATTTGATTCTGAATGCCCTTTTTTAAAATTTCTGGCTGCTGCGTCAAGATGTTTTTAAAGATAGCACAAATTTGAGCATACTTAAATGAGACATGGGAAGGATATCAGAGTGGGAAAGTTGTACATCTATTCTGTGATTCAAACAAAATTTCTGAGCACTTTCTGTGGGACAATGGCAGAGTCAAGGAAACACCAGGTAGGAAAGTACTGAAATAATCAAGATTGGAAATGATATTTTGGATGGAATTGGTAATGGTACTCATGAACTGATCAGATTCTGGGCATATTTTTTATTTATAGTTAGGAGAATTTATTGATGGATTGCACGTAGAAAATGAGAAAAAAAGAAGAGTCTAAGATGACTTCAAGTTTTTGAATGAAATAACTGGGAATAATAATAGAAGTGCTAATACTGAAATTCAAAAAGACAGGAGGAGCAGTTTGGCAATGTGAGGAAATAAGGAATTTTTTCTGAACATGTTACATATGAGATGCTTATTAAACACTCAAGAGAGAGATAAAATAGACAGCTGAATATACAAGTCTGGAATTCAGGGGAGAGTATACCAGTACACTAATGGTATTTAAAGTTGTGAGGCTAGATAAGAACAAGTAGGGAGTGATCTGTGTGATGTGGATATACAACAGAGAACAACGAAAACAAAACTTCCCATTCTTCAGTGTTGGATAATTCAAAACTCTTTAGCTTGATACACAAGGACCTTTGTAATCTGACTCAGGTTTATCTCTCTAGTATTACCTGTCACCAACTGTCTCCCTACCTGCAAACCAAGCCATTTGCTGTTATCCAGATCATAGGTTGGCTTTTGCCTTTTGCCTATATTTCTCCTTTCCCCATATTCCATTCCCTAGTAAATTCTTCTTTTTCTTCATTGTCACCTGGGAAATGTCCTCTGAATCCCACATGGTAAGATGAGGTATATCCCTTTGATACGTTCCAAGAGTACTTTGTCATAGTTATCTGCATTAATTTTATCTGTCTCTGGCCTAGATTCCGAAGCACTTGAAAGTAAGAACCATAACTTACTAATAATTATATCACTGGCATGAAGTAGAGTAGTTAGCACAATAGTAATGATCAACATATTTCTTTTGCCCTGAGTGGTGTGGCTCAGTGGGCTGGGCATCGTCCCACAAACCAAGAGGTCACAAGTTTAATTCCCAGTCAGGGCACACTCCCAGTTAAAGATTGTGGGCCAGGTCTCCATTTGGGAACATGTGTGAAGTGACTAATCGATGTTTCTCTTCCTCTCTTTCTCCCTCTCTATCCCTCTCTCTAAAAATAGATAAATAAAATCTTAAAAAAATATATATGTATATATTTTCTCTTAAATAGAGCAAACAAAGGCAAACATGTTAATCCTCTAAAACAAGACAGCCTGTAGTGGACTGGGTTCCCCATCACATTGAATGCCCACAACCTGCAATTACATATTACACTGTAAATACAGTATGAATGACAGGCCACTGACTATACAACAGGAGTCTTATCACTGTCACAGAGACTAACCAGGAAACATAACTTTGTACCTCCTTCAGACTCCAGCTAATGTATTGAGGATCTAAGAATGAGGGTCAACAGCTGCTAACAACACAAACAGGAAACCAGACATTACAAAAGTTATCTATGAAGCAGTCTTGTCCCCTCTATAAATCAGATCTGAATTTGTTAAGCCTCCAGATTAGGGATGTCCAATTAAATTTTCTACAGTGATGGAATGTTCTACACCTGTGCTGTCCAATATGGCAGACACTAACTACATGTGACTATTAAGCACCTGAAATGTAACTAGTACATGTGATGAACTAAAGTTTTAATTTTATTTAAATGGATTAAAGTTTAAATTTAAATGGTGACATGTGACTAGTGGCTACCACACTGGACAGCTCAGCTGTAGATTTAACCCTGATTTGCAGTAAACACAAAAGGAGGATAAAACTATTTAATTAACTATAGAAAAAGAATCAACAAAATCACAACTAAGAAAAAGTATATAGGACAAATGATCCAATTCTTTCAAAAAATAAGTGTTAGGATAATAATTACTCTTGTGGTGGGAAGGGAAAATGGTATAACTAGAGAGGGGGTATAGTGGAATTCTGTGGTGAAAATAAAGTTCCATCTCTTCCATGGGTGGTAGTTATAGTGATATTTGTCATATAATTCATATAACTATACATGTTTTATTATTTTATGTTATTTGTTTGCTTCAACAGTAAAAGTTAAATTTTTAAATTTCTTTTAAGGGTGGTTACATGAAAAGAGAATATAACAATGTCAGAAGTTCTAGTGTCTGCTTTGACACTAGCTATGAGAATTTGTTACACTTAAGTAGCTTTAGGAGATCTCTTTCTAAGGCCCTAAGCACACATGCAAAGCACACATGAGGAAGACATTAAATACCTTTACCTAACTTAAAAGGACTTGCAAATACAGCCTGAACTATTTATACACAAATAGATGTTTGGAAATTAAGAAGCCCTTGGAAACAATTTAGTGTCAGTTTACTGAATCTTTGTATAAGTGCTATAGTGTTAATGTAGTAAATTATTTCTTCACTATAAAGGTAAACTTTAGCCTAATTTAGTTTGATTTGTTTTGAATTAACCCAACATGATTTGCTATAACTATATCACTGCCATCAGGATAACAACACAACTACTCTCTATCCTTAAACTTCAAGTTAAGAATGTTTTGCTGTAATACTGATTCTTGTTCTAAAGTGAACATACTTCTCATTTTGTAGGTCCTGTATTTTCTTTAAACTTTCTCTGTTTTTTTCTTCAATTTCTTCCTTAAGTTCCTTTACTTGGGTTTTATAGAGTGTCTGCAAAACAAGTGATAGGAAAAAAATAAGTGTTTACAGTGAGTTAAAAAACAGTTGATAGTTTCTTATAAAGTTAAACAACTAATATATGATTCAACAATTCCACTCCCAAGTATTTAAATGGTAGAGCACAAGATTGGCAACCAAAAGAAAAACTTCAGAGGCTTCAATAAAGCCTCAAAGCTATAAATGCTCATCAACACTAGTAGTAAAAGTAACTTAGCCTGCAACAAGTAAAAGTCAGAGTGATTTTTATGGAGAAAAAGCAAAAACAGATGCATAAAATGCATATAGAGTCAAAGACGAAAAAACTCTGGAATATATGTAGGTAGGCTACTATAATATGCATATATGAATCACACATGATAATACTGGTACTATAAACAACCTGAACTTGCTACCAGGCAGGCAGAACCCTTAACAAAGTCTCATATGTAGCTCTAGAGTTTGAATAGCAATTCTGGAAATTATTTGCACAAAAATGGTAATTTGTTTACAACTTAAAAAAAAAAAAGAACTCACATTCAGAAATAAAATGTGGAAATGGAGATATAAAAAGGGAAAAAAACCACTTCACACAGTCATTTTAAAAAGAATTAGCATTCACGTTAATAACCCAAATTTTGTTTTAAGTCAGGTCTTGAAACAGTCTATATATGAAAATGATTCTCACCGAGAAATACTGCTCAGCTTCAAGCTGATCTTGTAGCTCCCGCATCTGTCCTTCATTTCCTCTATATTGTCTTCAGATAAAAGAGAAAATAGTCAACACATGCTCTTATTTATAGCAGACTTTATATCATTCTTTGTTTGCTAAAGGTGGTAAAAGAAAAAGGTTTACTAAAGTGACCTTTGTTTAAAAAAATCCTACTTTATTATGCAGTATTACTTTACTTGGTTAGTATCACTTTATTTGGTTAGGCCATATTGTCTGGTTCCATTTTGGTCCTTATAAAATGATACTATGCAAAGCAGAGGGAACCCTTTTCTAACAAAGATCACTTTCAGAAGAATATTAATTGTGGATAAATGCTAGTTGCAAAAATAAAAGTGACTCTGGTAAATTTTTATAGAGAAAAGCATTTTTAGGGGAACATTTAAAAAGTCTTATGTAGTAAGTAAACCATGAGAAGCAAAGGACATTAAAATATTTAATACATAATAAAAATAAGTCAGTACTATATATTTTGGCCAATTAACAAACAGGCAGGGGGTGGGGTGGTAGAAATCAGTAGGAAAAGGAAGGGAGGAAAAGAAACAGAAAACTAACTACATGTCTAAAACACAACTTGAATAGAGAGGAACAGACTCAAAAAGACAGAGACACAATGTGATCCACAGACACAGCTTTTCAAAAATGAGTAATTCCATCTGCAGCTGCTACATTCTTATATTAAATATTAATAGCTTTGTATTTACAGCATCTAATAAGGCATATATGGTTGAGAGAAAGTACATAGTAAAAGTTCAATGACTACCAAGTTAAAGTTATTTTGGGAGAAGAAAAGTATAAAACATTACTTGGTGAGAATAGTGACTCTAAAAGGGGAAAAGAATTTCACCAATATAAATCCAATAAAATCAAAATGACATTTTATCCAAAATCATTGTGTTATAAATTAAGCTGGCAAATGATTTTGATACTGTAACATAAATCTGGAGTAAATAAACACACATGACTTGGTATAGGATATATCCATTCATAATACTAAATTTTTGGAGCATGTCCTTATACAAGTTCTGAAAGCAATTACTGACACCTTGCTTTGCCTCCATTTCAAGTAAGCAGGCACATCAGATCTCAGAATAAAAGGAGAAAAAAGGCACTTTGCATTCTGACATGAACCAAAAGAACAAAGCAAAACAAACAAATATAGGGTCATCATGTCTAATTCTCTAATTCACATCATGTCTAGTTTCTAAAGTAAACCTTGAACATTTCCTATAAGGTATGGAATCCTTAAGAAAAAGTTTATCCCTGATTTTTGTAACTCAAATGTGAAAAAAGATGAATTTTGTGGACATAAAAATCATGAGAATATTGTTTTTCCCACCCTAAACAGATTTAATGTAAACAAGCAGCCCTGATAATATCCTCTTTTCTTCCTTTAAATACCTGTATTTTTTATTTAGTAAGCTTGTCCTTCTAAAGCCTGAACTCTCTTGTAAACTTTCTTTGTAAGTAAATTATTTTATTTCTAAATGTTTAAGTCTTCCTTTCAACAAATCCTAAGTATGCATCTATGAACACATAAAATATCAAACACACAGGCAATGCTGAACTGAGTACAAAAAGAAATAAAAAATATTATTTTTGAGACTTACTTTGTAAGCTGAGCTAACTCAAATTCTAATAATCGTTTTGCTTCCAATAAAGTATTTATTTCCTGTTTCATCTGCTTTTCTAGACCTTTTAAATTATCTGCCTCAAATGCTTGAGTCTTCAATTCATTTTGTAACAATAGTCGCTTATTTGATTCCTGCTCCAACTGCAAGGTGAGAGTCTTAACCTATGAATGAGAAAAATGACTGTGATCTTAAATGTCTTTAAATTTATTAGATATTATTTAAAGAATACAATTAAATCACAAGTACATTGTCATACCTTATACAAATAGTAGAGAATATCAGTATTCTAAAGTGTCTATTATTCTGTGTTTATTACTTTAGGATTTAATTAAGTCAAATTAACCCCCAAATTTCAGATATAAGACCTTGGTGCAGTGGGGAAAATTTGGTTTCTTTCTACTCTAACCTGTATGGAAATTCTGGAATAGAAGATTGAGTATAAAAGCCACTTTGAGGGGCAACTTCCTAAGGGGCACTTAAATTTACTGGTTCATTTATAAGTGTTTGTGTTAGTTTATAACCCTCCAAAGTTTTTGAGGCCTTCCTTAACTCCTAGATGTGATGAGACATTATACCCCTCCAGTACTCGCCAACTCTTCTTTTAAATATATGTCATGCCTATCTTTCCCTCTGGACTGTTAAGTTCCACAAAAGTCAAGACCATTCCAGTATTATTCAGCACAGAAGCAGGTGGATAACAGATGGACAAAAATATTTTAAGTGACTAAATATTATCTTTCAAATTTTTAATATACATTCTTCCTGCATGCTGACTCTAATAGGTATCTCTAATTTCTCTTCTTTCTCAGTTATTATATATACTACTACCAGATGAGTTTCCCTAAAGGAATCTTTTCACTTCTATCTTCCATTTTAAGTTTAAAAGACTATTAATACTTTGGTTCCCAAGTTTCTCTCTTCACTAATCAACATGTCTCTTATTCTCTGGTCAGATGGAGTCCCTTTTGTTCCTCACTTACCTTTCTTTTAAGCACTTAGTAATCACTCTTTTGCTGTTATCTTCACTGATAATATTCTCTCCAGCAACTCAGACTTCTGACTCTCAAACTATTCATTTTTGAGTTCTTTCTTAACCTTTAAAATAATGGTAATGTTTCATCCCTCCTTTGTGAAGTCTCCTGATTATTTTGGTCTTCTCTTTCTCTCCTCTAATTTACATATGCGGACTAATTATTTTCACCTTATAAGTAATTTCTAAAACACACACAGGATATAATGTCATTTTGTCTTTTTATTTATTGCTTTGTAAATGTGTACCCAGTGATTTCTATCAATCTAAGCCAGTCAAAGCTGCAGTTTAACACTTTTTTTGGGAAATCCAACAGCAATGCTTCTCTTTGGGATTATAGAATACTTTACAATAAAGACAGGCTTTTTTGTTTGTTTGTTTGTTTGTTTGTTTATTTTAAAGTAGATGGTCAGTTTCTTCAGGGGAGGTGCTATGACACTTCTACACAGTTGTACTGTCACAGTGCAAAATAGTACAGATCCTATAGTGTAAATGTTTAATAACTCTTTGAAGATAAAAGTTCTGAGAGAGAGATATAGTGGTGACCACAGAGCAGCTCTATATATATAGAACACAGCTCTATATATACACAGAGCTATCTATCTATCTATCTATCTATCTATGTGTGTATATATGTGTTATTTCATTCCAATTTCCACCATGTTGTTTAAACTATAGATAATAGTTTTCAGATATAACATGTGACTGTTTCTCTTTTATAGATGAACAAAATCAGTACTTTTTCTTACTTCATCCTCCATTCTCTCTTTACTCTCAGTCAAATGCTCCAGCTTCTGCTGAGACTGTTTCAGATCAACATCTAGCATGGAACACTGTTTCTCAATCTGAACAACCCTATTTTCAGCCTTCTCTCGAGCTTCTCTCTCTTCCTTTAGCTTTTTTTCCATCTCTGAAAAAAAAAGTTGCAAAAATACATTTAAACAAAGAGATTACTTCATTATTTTTCTTTCTTTTTTCCTCTTAATTTTTATTTGTTGACTTTAGAGAGAGAGGAAGGGAGAGGGAAAAGAAGAGGAGAGAGTAAGAGAGGGAGAGAGGCAGACTGGGAGAGTTAGAGAGGGGAAGAGGGAGGGATCAATCTGTTGTTCTACTTATTTCTGTATTTATTCACTGGTGGATTCTTGTATGTGTCCTGACCAGGGATCAAGCCAGCATCCTTGGTGTAGTAGGACAATGCTTGAATCAAATGAATACCTGGCCAGGACTACTTTATTACTTCCCACTTTCACGGGGTGTGTAAGACAAGCTGGTACCAAATATCCTTGTATTCATCCTGGGACTCTAATAAAGCAATTCATTATAGAAGTCTTAATGTTATTTGAATAATTTATATAGTGAGATCTCTAAAGAAAGAAAGTTATAAAATATAATAAATAAAATCTTCTAAATCCTTTGTGCAATGATTTGAGAGATTATCAGTGCCATTATCAAACCACAAGGTGAAAAAGTATAGCTAGAAAAAAAGACAGGGAGAATAACTAAAGAGAAAGATGGATGTAGCTCAGATAAAGCTGAAAAATAGGTTATGGTTATTAATCTATACCTTGCACTGTTCCAGAAAAGTTTCGGGAGACTGAAGTTAGGAATTCTACTTTATGCAACTCAGATAAACAAGATTCCATGGTGGTACTGTATAACATCTATTTTAATTTTTACCAGAAATTATTAGTCTACACTGAGGTTCCTTTTCTGAGATATGGTAACAAAGATTTTGAGAGGTTAATAACTTTTGCATGACCTTGCAATCAGTAAATTACACCAACAACATGCAAACTTATTAAGTCTGCTTTCCCACTCTCAGAGACTGTCAACTGGATGACAAAAAGAAAACATTAGAAAGAAAGTTCCTCATCTTTTTCCCCAAACCTACAAACTTAGCTGCACCAATACAATCATCAATTATTTCTAGTCAAGAAAGAGGCACAGGTAGATACACTTTGCCTCCTTGCACAACAAAAACAAGGACAACAACAAATTTAAAAACAAAAAGTAACCAGGACTGCTAGAAAATCAAACTGTATGGGAGTCTGAAAACTGAGGAGTTAAAGAAGAAACTTTCACTCAGACTGGTAGGAGGCGCAGAGACAGGCACTGGGGGCAGAGAAACATGTGGCAAGTTGGTGGCTGGCAGAATGGGCTGCCCCACATTTGCTTGCGAATAAACTGGGAGGAACAACTGGGGAGCAAGACAGACCATGCAACCCAAGGTTACAGCATGGAAAAAGCAGGCCTCAAAACCTCTGGCTGTAAAAACTAGTGGCAGTTGTGGCGGCAGGAGAAACTCCCAGCATCACAGGAGAATTTGCTGGAGAGACCCACAGGGTCCTAGAACATACACAAAACCACCCACCTGGGAATCAGTACCTGAAAGAGCATAATCTGCTTGTGGGTAACTGGGGAAGTGACTGAAAGCCAGCCAAGAGCTGAGCAAGCAGCATTTTTCCCTCTCTGACCCCTACCCCACAGATAGTGCCACAATGTGGGCTGCCTTGCCCTGGCTAATACCTATGGCTCCACCTCTTACAACATAACAGGTGCACTAAGACAAAGTAATGTGGCCAAAATGAAAGAACAGATCAAACTCCCAAAATAGAACTAAGCGATGAAGAGATAGCCGGCCTATCAAATGTGGAGTTCATTACACTGGTAATCAGGATGATCACATAAATGGTTAAGTATGGTTGCAAAATAGAGGAAGAAGTGAAGGCTACCCAAAGTGAAATAAAGAAAAATATAGAAGAAACCAAGTGAAGAGAAGGAAACTGGAACTGAAACCAACAGTTTGGAGCATAGGAATGAAAGAAATATTCAACCAGAACAGAATGAAGAAACAAGAATTCAAAAAAATGAGAAGAGGCTTAGGAACCTCAGGGACAATTTTAAACATTCCAACACCTGAATCATAGGGGTGCCAGAAGGAGAGGAGGAAGATCAAGAAATTGAAAAAATAATGAAGGAGAACTTCCCCAATCTGGCAAAGGAAACAGACTTCCAGGAAGTCTAGGAAGCTCAGAGAGCACCAAAGAAGCTGTATCCAAGGAAGCACACACCAAGGCACATCATAATTACATTAGCCAAGGTTAAAGACAAGGAGAGAATCTTAAAAGCAGCAAGAGAAAAGGAGACAGTTACCTACAAAGGAATTCCTATACAACTATAGCTGATTTCTCAAAAGAAACCTTGCAGGTGAGAAAGGGCTGGAAAGAAGTATTCCAAGTCATGAAAGGCAAGGACCTATATCTAAGATTTCTCTATCCAGCAAAGCTATCATTTAGAATGGAAGGGCAGATAAAGTCCTTCCCAGATAAGGTCAAGTTAGAATTCATCATCACCAAGCCCTTATTATCTGAAATGCTAAAGGGACTTATCTAAGAAACAGAAGATCAAAACTATGAAAAGTAAAATGAAAACAAATACAAAACTGTCAACAACTGAACCTAAAAAACAAACAATCTAAGCAAACAACTAGAACAGGTACAGATTCACAGAAATGGAGATCACATGGAGGGTGATCATTGGGGACGGAGGGGAGGGGAATGGGGGAAAAGGTACAGGGAATAAGTAGCATAAATGGTAGATAGAAAATAGGGGGAATGCTGGTGAGAGGGGGTGCAGAGCACAAGGGAATAAAGGGGAGAAAAAAATGGGACAACTGTAATAGCATAATCAATAAAATATACTTAAACAAAAATCATTACTTCTATTCCCATCTCTCTAATCAAACATAAATCCATCTGCTTCTGTTCCAGACTTTGTTCCTTCAAGTATTTCATCTCTTTCCTTTCTCAAGAATTTCCTCCTCCCAACTGAATCATTTACATGAAGCTAATAATCTATTATCTCCTTAAATATCCTCTACTAATCTCATATCCCTCTTCAGCTACCACCCATCTCTGTTCATTGTCAAACTTCAGAAAGTTATCTACACTAACTGTCTCCAGTGCTTCACCTGCTACACATTTATCTCCTTACAATTTGGCTTCTATCTCCACCATTCCACTTAAACTCCTACTTGTATGTTAACCAATGACATCTATCTTGCAAAAAATTCAGAATATACACAATATCTGTCTCCATCTTTGCTGACCTTAACAGAATTCAATATACTGAACCACTTCCTCATTATTCCAATGCTTTACTTTTCAAGCTTCTGATATCATATTCTCTTGGTTTTTGTTTCTGTTTGGCTGCTCTTTCTTTTGTTGGTTTCTCCTCTTCTACCTGACCTCCAAATGTTAGACTGCCTTAAGGTTCCATTATGATTCTTCTCTTCTGACCTTATTCTTCCCTTCACTGATTTCATCATGGTCTTCATATGGCCACATGTGTATGACCCCTGAATTGATACTCTACCCTAGGCTTCACACTTATTACATACAATTGACTATTTGACATCACCACCTACATGTCAAACATGCTTTTGAAAGTTAACATATCTAAAAAGATTCCATCATCTCCCTCCCTTCCCAAACCACTCCTACCCATCATCTCAATGTCAGAATATATTAACATACATCTAGCTATTGAAATTAAAAGTCTGAGTCTTTCTTGATTCCTCCTTTTCCTCTTTCCATTCAATTTGTCACCAACTCTTGTCCTCTGTATCTCTAATTCTTTTTAGTTTTACTACCACCAGTGACTATACCCTAGAGCACAGGTGGCAAGCACAAGGCCCGCGGGCCAAATCCGGCCCTCCACTTTGTTTTATTTGGCCTGGCACCTTATTTCTACCTGGCAGCAGCGCTGAGCTCTCACTTAACTGTTAAGGAGTAATTATATTTATGCAGTCCTAAAATTACATTCAGTCCTTTGACGGCAACCACGAATCTGATGTGGCCCCTGGTGAAAATGAGTTTGACACCCCTGACATCAACTAGCCTTCTAGTTGATCTTCCTTTGTTACCTCTCTCAAAAGCATTCACCACACAGCAGTGAGGTGGATGCAGTAGGAGTGGCCTTTTAAAAACATTAAATTATACATATCCTATAATAAAGTTTAATTCATAAATTAGGCATAGTAAGAGATTAACACTATCTAAAAATAATATAGAACAATTGTAACAATATACTACAAAAAAAGTTAGATGGATGTGATCTCTGTTTCTTTGAAAATATCTTATTGTACTATATTCACCCTTCTTGTGATGATGTGAAATGATAAAATCCCTATGCAATGAAGTGAGGTGAATGCCGTTAAGTATTGTGATGTAGCATTTAGGCTATTACTAACCTTCTGACAGTATGTAACAAGCACTTTATGGCTTCTCTTTGGCACATCTGAATTGCCAGGGTCACTACTCTTGTCCTTTGAGGTCATTATTAAGTAAAATAAGGGTTACTTAAACATAAGCACTGAAATACTGCAACAGTGGGTCTTATAACCAAGACTAACAGGTGGAACATATAGAGTCGATACACCGTGGGGGGGGGGGCAAAAAAGAATGGCTCACATCCCTGAGGAATGGAGCAGGACATTGTGCGATTTCATTGTAATACTCAGAACAACACAAAATTGAAAACTTATGAACTGTTTATTCCTAGAATCTTCCACTTAAAATTTTTGGACCTGAGATGACCATGGGTAACTGAAACAGAAGTGAAATCAATGGATGGAAGTGGGGGGACTACTGTAATAAGTTAAAATAAGATAAGAGACTGGACCTGAGTACAGCTAGAACATATCAGCTAAGACAGGAAAAGGATCACCCCCCTCTAAGATGACAGGGAAGGTATTGAAGATGGGTAAAGAAGTAGGATAGGTTGATTAAGTTAAGAGAACTAGATTTTAAGAAATTCACACCTATGCTTTCATGATTTCTTTTTGAAATAGAAGAAATGTTCACCTAAAAATGGAGTAATAAAGAAATGGCATAGGAAGCTCACGAAAAGAAATAAGAGAAGAAACTCATGAGTGATATACTAAAAAAAATGACAGTTCAACTGTAGTAGGAGATAATGCATTGGACTGACACCCATCTGAAGAACTATATAAAATGAAGAAAGTGGCTGGCTGATCTGATCTAAGGTTGTGTTTAGACGGCTAATACAGTGGAATTACACAGAAATGAGAAAAACGAGGGTACAGAACAGGAAAGCTGATGAATTAGCAGATAGTAAGTTCCAGAATAGGTTGGTAAGAAAATTAACTGAAAAACTGGGAAAAAAGAGTAATTCCACTGACTTTTATAGGGAATAGAGGGTAGTATAGGGTGGTGGAGTGAGGAAACTAGAAGGTAAAATTGTTATTTTATAAAAATGAACAAAACCAGAGACATAGAAATAAAGAACAAACTGACAGTGACTGGGGTGGGGGGCAGATAATGGGGGAAAGCAGGGGAAGGGGCAAATAAAGGCACTTGAACAGAGGACTCACAGACATGGACAATGGGGGGATTGACTGTGGAAGTAGGGGAAGATGGGACGGGGAGAGCAATGGGGAAAAAGGTGGGACAACTGCAACTAAACAATAATAATAAAAAGAACTAAAAATTTTTCTTAATAAAGGGGTAATTATTATAGAATAAAAAAAAGGAAAAAGAAAAAAGGAAGGTATCCTGTCCTGGCTGGTGTGGCTCGGCTGGTTGGAGCATCATCCCTTGCATTGAAAGGATGTGGGTTTTATCCCCGGACAGGGCACATGGCTCGGTTGCAGGTTCAATCCCCAGTTGGGGCACATACAGGAGGTAGAGATTGATGTCTTTTTCACATGGACGCTTCTGTTTCTCTCTCCCCCACTCTTCTTCCCTCTCTAAAATCAATAAATGTATCCTTGAGGAAGAATTTTAAAAAATAAAAATAAAAAGGTATCCACAAAAAAAGGTAGATGATGTCCTTCTCCTAGATCATTGTTTGCAATGTTTAAGAATTTGTACTACTATAAAGTAAATTTTGATCAAAATCAAAATTTTTGTATTATTTAAAAACTAATCATGTAGAAAATATTACAACTGACACTTACCATACATTGCAACAGACTTTGCTTCTTCAAGGGACTGATGTTTGTCAGTTAAACGAGCTTTGGTTACTTTATGTTCATTTACCTCTTGTTCTAACCGTTGTTGTAATGATTTAAGCTTATAGTTTAAATCTATCTCTAAATTATTCTTTTCCTGTAAAATGAGATGGACAGTCATATAACATACTATACAAAAGACACATTATTAAATCTTACATTATTTAATATCCCACAAGAAATAATATATGAATCAACTGGCCTGAAATGTGACATCACCTTTCTGAAATATTTTTATTCAGGACTTAAGTTAATTTTGAAACTTTCTTATATATTTCACATCATACAAACTTAAAAGCAACATGTCACCTTTTCTTTGCCCACAACACTAGCCCGTCCTATTAGAATCATCAGCTATGGCTGATGGTAGGGCAAGACTGAGGTGGCAATTACATTAGAAGGGTTAATTGCTAGGATCAGAAATAAATAGGACAATTCTTCAATTCATAAAATAATTTTTGCTACCACTTTTTTAAACAGCAAATCATCTCTATATACATTTGTATCTGTACTGAGAGGTTTATGTTGCTTTGATGAAAGGTCAAGTCGAAATGTATTTCATTTCTATTTGGGTGATTCTTCTACTCTTCCTTCTGTCATTCTATTTCTACATTTACACCAGGCTTAGACATCAAAAAACTACTTTGCTTGTCACAAAACATGTACAAAGGACAAGATAACTGATAGATTTTCTCATTATTTATCTGAGGATCTAGTAAACCTGCAACATTTCAGCAAGGCATCAAAAAAGTGACAGCTAGATCTGCATATTATCTATTTAATCTGTTTTTTTTTAAGCAAGGCAGGAGCAGAGGATAACCAATGATATTTCTGATTAAGAAAATTCTACATGTAAAGGCCAATCACTTTGTGCATTCTCTATTTTGCTAATTCCTACCAACAAAATGGAAAAAAGTATACATGATCCTTTGTTTTCCTTCTTCATAAGAATAGTAATAAGGCTCAGCACCTTCATCATACCCATGTACAAAAAAAAAAGAAAAAATTCTGATGAAAATGTATTTCCAAACCTAAGCAATTTGTGATCAGACAATATCAAACAACTAATACCCTTCAAGGGTAAAAACAAAAATGACACAATGAAAAGGCCTAATTAGGACACATATACCAGCCCCATACAACCAACTGATCAACCATAAAATTTTTAAAAACATAATATATAAACATTAGGAATGAATGCTATTTTATAAAACTACCTTATAAGATTTGGTAACTAGTAAATACTATCTCATAATTCATAATGTTAAATCATTTACCTTTTCTGAATGATTAAGCATTTCCTGAGCCTCTTTTCTTTCTCCTTCTACTCTTTCAAGATTATGTTTGAGATGCTTCACCTCCTCTTGTAAAGATGTAATTCGTGCTATCAAGTGAGAAAAAGTTCAAGTTAGTCATTAAAACAGATCTTTTTGTTCTGCATGACCATTAATATAAAAAAAAGTTTTAAATTTCCTGATCAGTTTAAATTGTTTTCTTGGTAATAAACTACAATATACAATAAAAAATGTTAATGCTAATTGGAGATTATCTAGTACATATTCTTTATTTCACAAATGGTCAAAGAGATGGAGCTTGAGCTTGGTCCAGAAATCAGACCTAAGTCTATTCACTGCTCTTTCTATGATTTTAGGAATTAGATACTTTAGTTAATTAAGACAAGTATTTAAGTGCTTTTTATGTGCCAGACATTCTAAAAGTGTTTAATCACTCTTAAATTTAATGGAGCCAAACTCCATTTTTTATAGAAAACTAAGTTTTAAGGAATTCAAATATTCTGACAATGTTTAGTTTTAACCCACCTAAGGCTCACGCCATGTAATAGCATCAATTCATACTTAGTAATCTCCTCACAACATGCTTTGGGTTTTAAGATTTTTAATGTGTAAGTATTTAAAACACACAAATTAAATACATATCCAATTTAACAAAAATGATTATTATTACATGGTCTAGTTCAAAAGCCAGAATCTATTTTCTTACTTTGTGATTCAAAGTAGTCTAGGCCCTGACTGCTGTGGCTCAGGGGGCTGGGTGTTGTCCTGCGAACTGAAAGGTCACAGGTTCAATTATAGGTCAGGGCACATGCTTGGGTTGTGGGCCAGGTCCCTGGTTGAGGACAAGTGAGAAACAACTGATCGATGTTTTCCTTGCACATCGATGTTTCTCTCCCTCTCCCTTTCCCTCTCTCTAAAAATAAATAAAATGTTAAAAAAAACAACCAAAACAAAACAAAAAAACCACAAAGTGGCCTAGGACTTGGCAGGGAAATGAAGGACTAGAAAAAATTTTGTACTTCTTCAAGTTTAGTGTTTAACTTGTACTTGCCCAAGTCTTCACTGCCGGCTTCCTGTATTTTAATGTGTCTTAAGTAGTCCTTTAGTGAACAAATGAATATTAAATCTTTGGCACCTAAAAATGCTTATCTGCTAGACAGCAATGCAACAATTTTACACACACACACATGCACACACAATAGTGGCATTTGTCCACATATGAGAAAGAAACACCTGCCAGTTTCTTTCAAATGACTCGGCAAAAATACAAAGTATGTGTGTATGTTTGTATGGAGAGAGAGAAAGCAAAAGTGGCAAGATGTTTAGGTTCAAGTGGTATTAAAAACGTCTCCTCCTTTTCTCATAGTATATGTTTTAAAAATCCATACAAAAATAGTATACTTAGATTAAGCTAAATTTTTCATGAAGTTTATATAGACCAACTCCCAAATAAGACAAAGTGGACTGAGTGTCGGCTTTCGAACCATATGGTCACTGGTTCGATTCCCAGTCAGTGCACATACCTGGGTTGTGGACCAGGTCTCAGGGTTGCTCAAGAGGCAATCAATCGCCCATTGATGTTTCTCTGCCTATTTTTCTCCCTCCCTTCTCCTCTCTCCAGAAATGAATAAATAAAATCTTTAAAATGACTAAGACAAAGTAATGACAATATGAGTTGAATTCATTACAGACTCCTAATAACCCCATGTGTAAGACATGTTAAATAAAATAGTTCATGTTCCTCATTTATTCTATTTAAAAAATATGCTAGGAGGAAGTTAACTTGTCTGTGCATTACATGACAGTAAAGAAGCTTTACATACAAAAATGCATGAAAATATAATAAAAGGAAAAATAACCATAACCTAAATGGATTAAAACTTCTAGAAATAGGGACCATTACCTTCATGACTCAATCAAGAATTTAATAGGCCACACTAATTACAGCATTAATCATAAAAGAAAGCTAAAATAAATTGGACTAAATTAAAAATAAGAACAGGGGCCCTGGATGAGTTGGTCAGTTAGCTGGATTGTCATCCTGTACACCAAAGGGTTGTTGGTTCGACCCCTAGGCAGGACACTTATCTAGGTTGCGGGTTCAATCTCATTTGGAGTGCATAAGGGAGGCAAGCAATCAATGTGTGTGTGTGTGTGTGTGTGTGTGTGTGTCACTCTCTCAAATCAATAAAAACATATCCTTAGGTGAGGATTTAAAAAATAAGAAAAGTAACAACATTATGTTCACTGGCAGACAATATCAAAGCGTCAAAAGGCAAACCACAGAGTGGGAAAGGACAATGTAATATACATATCTGGTAAAGGACTAATATCTAGGAGTGATATAAACCAATAAAAGCCAGGCAATCCAATAAAAAATGAGCACATTACAAACTGCCAGTAAATATGGCAAGTTGCTCAATCTTAGACACCAGGGAAATACAAATTAACCTATAAGAAAATACCATCATGTACCATTAAGACTGACAAAAATCAAATAAAATAAAGGAAAAATAAAAAAAGGCTGACAAAAGTCAGTGGGGATAAGTATTTTCCTTGCTGAGAATCTGGAACAACTAAAACTCTTACATTCAGTGCTGGTAAATGTAAACTGGTATGGCTACAGTGAAATACTTGAAATACTTACTAAAGGCAAATATACATATACTCAGTGGCTCTGCCACTCTAAGGTGTATACCATCAGGAACTATATGTATGATTATCAAAGGAGTATGTTCAAGAAAGTTCTTATCAGCGCTATCTACAACAGCCTCCCAAAAGATAATAATCACAATAGCCATTTGTTACAGAATGATTGCAGTGGTTGTATATAATAATGAAATACTATACAGCAAAGAGAAATAAACTATTGCCATACACAACAAAGGGATAAACCTCACAAATGTAATGTTAAATGAAATAAAACATACACAAAGGAATATTTTTTTAATATATTTTATTGATTATGCTATTACAGTTGTCCCATTTCCCCCCTTCTCTCCCCTCCACCCTGTACCCCCCCTCCCACCCACATTTCCCCCTTTAGTTCATGTCCATGTGTCATACTTATGAGTTCTTTAGTTTCTACATTTCCCGTACTATTCTTGCCCTCCCCCTATCTATTTTCAACCTACATTCTATGCTACTTATTCTCTATACCTTTTCCCTCTCTCTCCTCCTCCCACCCCCCTGCTGCTAACCCTCCATGTGCCCTCCATTTCTGTGGTTCTGTTCCTGTCCTAATTGTTTACTTAGTTTCTTTTGGTTTTGCTTTAGGTGTGGTTGTTAATATTTGTGAGTTTGCTGTCCTTTTACTATACACGTCTTTTCTTTATCTTCTTTTCTTAGATAAGTCCCTTTAGCATTTCATAAAATAAGGGCTTGGTGATGATGAACTCCTTGAACTTGACCTTATCTGAGAAGCACTTTATCTGCCCTTCCATTCTAAATGAGAGCTTTGCTGGATAGAGCAATCTGGGATGTAGGTCCTTGTCTTTCATGACTTGGAATATTTCTTTCCAGCCCCTTCTTGCCTGTAAGGTCTCTTTGGAGAAATCAGCTGACAGTCTGATGGGAACTCCTTTGTAGGTGACTGTCCCCTTACCTCTTGCTGCTTCTAGGATTCTCTCCTTCGTTTTTACCTTGGCTAATGTAATTATGATGTGCCTTGGTGTGTTTCTTCTTGGGTCCAACTTCTTTGGGGCTCTCTGAGCTTCTTGGATTTCTTGGAAGACTGTTCCCTTTGCCAGATTGGGGAAGTTCTCCTTTACTGTTTGTTCAAATACGTGCTCAATCTGTTGCTTTTCCCCTCCGATTCTGGTACCCCTATAATTCGGATATTGGAACGTTTAAAGGTGTCTTGGATGCTCTTAATCTTTTCCTCAATTTTTTGAATTCTTATTTCATCATGCTTTCCTGCTTGGTTGATTCTATCTTCCTTCTGGTCCACTGTATTGTTTTGAGACTCATATTCCTTCCTTTTACTATTGGCTCTCCTCCGTGTGTCTTCCTGCATCTGTTTTATGGTAATCTGCATTCTTTCATCTAAATTTCGTCCAAAATCAACCAGTTCCGTGAGCTTTCTGATCACCAGTGTTTTGAACTGCGCATCTGATAGATTGGCTAATTCTTGCTCGCTCAAAAGGATGAGTCCTGGGGGACTGATCTGCTCTGTTGAAAACATATTTTTTTTTCCCCCTGTCTCTCCTTTTTTTTTCTGGTCAGGTTGCTCTTGTTACGGTGGGGGGCGGAGCCTTAGGTGCTCACTGGGGCTGGGCACCCCAGTCGCTAGATTGTGACGTTATATGTGGGGGCGGGGCGGGAGCGGGAGAAAACAATGGCGGTAGTTCCGTTCCCCTGGACTCAGACCCTTGTCTGGGCTTCTGGGCTGCGAGTTCTGCCCTGGTCCACAATTGCTACCCCTCTGGGTCTGCCAGCCGCAGCTTGCGTACTCAGGGATCACCGCTGCCTTCTTGCGCGCCGGATGGCTTTTGCGCCGATTTCGCGCCAAGCCTTCCCCCGACCTCCAGGCGCCGCCAACCTGAGCCAGCCCCGCACCCGCCGGGCTCGTCTTCTCCTACCAGTCCGGATGAATGCGTCTGCTTCAACTTCTTGGCTGCCCGACTTCCATTCAGATAAATCCTCTGCCGGATCTGGGTGTTATTCTGATAGTAAATTATTGTTGTAAATTATTGGTTTTCTAATCTTGGTTGTACGAGGAGGTACGGTGCGTCCACCTATTCCTCCATCTTGCCGGAAGTCCACAAAGGAATATTTACTACATGATTCCGTTTACAAAAAGTTAAACAAGCAAAACTGATTTATCATATTAGTAGTCAGAAAAATGGTTACTTCAGGAGAAGGGGGTTAGTGACTGAGAGGAAGCACAAGGGAATGCTGTGTTTCCCCTAGGTTGCAGGCAATGTTCAGTTTCATAATCAGGATTCTTGTTACTCATGTCTGTTCAAGTTGTAAAAATTTCTCCAGATGTATATTTTTATTTATTTTGATATGTCCATATGTGTTAAGTTTCAACAACAAAAAACTCACTTAAAAAATCTAAACATGTTTATAGTCCCAAATAGGAAATCTACAACCTAAATATGAGGCCTACCAACTACAAACAAAAATTGAAAATAAATGAATGTGCAACATATAACAGGAAAGTGCAAAATAAGGGAAAAACCCTTAAGGTCAGATGCATTTAATATCACTTTTAATAATACAATTCTAATCCAGTAAGATGACATAGAAATCATGAAACCATAACACAACAAGCAATACTGAATTAAATATAAACAAAGCAGAGTATTTATAAACTACCCACCCCACAACTAATATACTCAATGAACAATACAAAAATAAAATTAAAATAATTCCACTTATGGGGACATTTAAAAGAATAAAATACATAAAAATAATTTAATGAAGGAGGTGTAAGACTTGTACAGTGCACTATAAAAAAACTGCTAAAATGAATTTTAAAAAGACCTAAATAAATGAAAGTATATCACGTGTCCATGGACTGGAAAACTTAATATGTTAAGATAGCAATACTGCCCAAAGTGCTCTGTAGGTTCAATGCAATCCCTATCAAAATTCCATGGGTCTTTTATGCAGAAATAGAAAACCAGATCTTCAAATTACATGAAATTATAAGGAGCCCTGAGTAGTTAAAACAATATTGGAAAAGAACAACAAACATGCAGAACTCAAACTTCCCTTTTTCAAAGTTTGCTAGAAAAGCTACAGTGATCAAAACAGTGTGGGACTGAGATTATTGAATAATAGAATAGAACTGAGAACCCAAAACCAAACCCATGTATCTACAGCCAACTGATTTTTCGACAAGGATGCCAAAACCATTCAATGGAGGAAAACAGCCTCTTCGACAAATAATGCTGGGACAACTGGATATCTACATGCAAAAAAATAAATTGGATCCCTGCATCTTAGCATATACAAAAATTAACTCGACACAGGTCAGAGACCTAAATATAAGCACTAAAACCATAAAAATTTTAGAACACATAGGGTAAAATCTCCATCATCTTGAATTTGGCAATGTATTCTGCAACATAACACCAAAAGCATGACAAACAAAGATAAGCTGGACTTAAATGTTGTAAGACGTTATTATCAAGAAATTAAAAAAGACAACATAAAGAATGGAAGTAAATATTAAGCAAATCTTGTATCTGGTAAAGTTTAGTGTCTAGACTCTAAAAATCAACATAAACAACCCAATTAAAAGTGGATAAAGGGTATGAATAGATACTAATCCAAAAAGGACGTACAAATAGCTGATAAGCACATGAAAAGATGCTCAGCATCATTAGTCATTAAGAAAATGAAAATCAAAACCACAGTGAGACACCATTTCACAACCATTAGGGTGGCTATGACTAAAGATGGTTAAATATAAAGCATTGGCAAGGACATGGAAAAACTGGAAACCTTCCACATTGCTGGTGGGAAAGTAAAATAGTGCAGGCATTGTGGTAATAGTTTGGACGTTCCTCAAAAGTTAAACACAAATTACTATATGACTGAGCAATTCTACTTCTAGACATAGAACCAACAGATTTGAAAACAGATACTCCAAAAAAATCCTTGTACCTAAATGTTCACAGCAGTGTTATTCACAACAGCCAAAAGGAGGAAATAACTCAATGTCCATCAACAGATGAATGGCTAAACAAAATACAGTATATACATACAACAATTACTCAGTCATAAATGAAATACTGATACATGCTACTACATGGATGAATCTTAAAAAAATGTGCCAAGTGAAACACGCGCAACACAAAAGTTCACATACTGCATTCTGTCATTTATATGAAATATCCAGGACAGGTAAATTCAGAGATAGAAATGAGACTGGTGGTTGCCAGGGGCTGGGGGAGGAGGATATAGGGAGGAACAGCTTAATTGGTACAAGGTTTTCTTTTCAAATAACAAAAATATTTTAGATTAAATATAGGAGGTGGCTGCAGAACACTGTAAATGTACCAAATGCCATTGAACTGTACACTTAAAAACCTCACCAGAGGATTTTTTCCCCACTACTTTTTAGAGAGAAAAGGACACAGGAAGGGAGAAAGAAAAACATCCATGTGAGAGAGAAACACTGGTAGGTTGCTTCTGCATGTGCACCAACCAGGGATCAAACCTGCAACGCTTCTGTTATGGGACAACACTCCAGCTGAGCTACACCAGCTAGGGCTGAACTGTCCACTTTTAAATAGTTAAGTTTTTGTTATATGAATTTCACTTCAATAAAAAATACATAGAGCAAAAGCTGTTAGAAATACAATGGAGCTAGAAGAAAAAAAAGCCAAAAATCACAGGAGTAACATTAAAAAAAAAAAAACCTCACTCAAGGACATGCTCACTGATTTTTGGAGAAAGGAGAAAGGAAGAAGAAAGAGAGGGAGAAAAACATGGATGTGAGACACATTGATCAGCTGTCCCTCATATGTGACAAAACTGGGGACCAAACCTGTAACCTAGGCGTATGCCCTGATTGGGAATCAAACCCATGACCTATTGATTCACAGGACAATGTTCCAACCAAGTGAGCCACACTGGCCAGGGCACAGTGGTAACTTTTAAAACACATTATAAAAATTGACAGATTAAAGAGAGAAAGAATAAATGGCATCTCAGAAAACTGACTGATCAGAAAAATGATCTATTATTTTTCTTCCAAAATGCAAACTCAAAATATATTAAGCAAAAAACCTACAAAATTCTCAAATGCCCCAATTAACAGCTATGAATGCTTTGTGAACAAAGCCAGAAAAAATTTTAGGTAGATATCTGGTTAAGTAGATAACTTATCTGGTAGATAACAGTTTCTAATCACAATAAAATAAATTAAGAAATTTGCAATTACAATGAAAAATAAGTATTTCCTACCTTTATCCATTAAAAAGTCCTATAAACATCTATCAATACACTAGCAGTGAGTGAGTACCCACAGCATACTGGTTACAGTCTCTGAATGCCATATGCCATAAAAAGAACTAGGGTTCCTTAGTAATGGGTAATTCCAGGTCTGGGATAGAAAATGATCTCAGAAAATACATTGTGCATACTAAAAAGAAAGATGCTATCCAGGACTACTAGGACACTGTGTAATCTTGAAGAGATTCTCTCTAGGCACAAATGAGCATCCATAAGAATACTGCAGTAAGCTAATATATTAAAATTTGTTAAGTTCATAAATACATTTTTAAAAGTCACTGGTTACCTTTCGAGTATGCTTGGGAAATAATTTACTGTTCTGGAAAATATTAAAGGAAAAGAAAAGAATCAAGTGTTTAACTTGACTCCTTTTATAAGCTGTACTTCAAGGTAACTTATTGGGGAAAAATGTTTATGTAGTATTACAGCTCATGAAGGAATAAAGAATGGAAAAAACAGATCATTAACACTGCAAACTCCTAAAAAAACAAAGTATCTAGGCAATGATCATCAATGGCTTTCAGTAACAAAAAGAGAGAGCCAGACTTTATATGCATCCTGCTACACAAATGTCTTACAAGTATTCTTGCCAAAGTCCTACCTGAAATAGATCAAACCTCCAGAAATACCAATTTAAAGTACAACAAGGAACACAAGAATATGTTAACTGACTGAATCAGCAAAATTCAGAATGAGAGATGTTCAACAGAACAAAAAAACCCTTTTTTTCTTCAACCAACAGCAGATACAAACAAAAAAGGGAGGGAGGGCCTATAGATTAAAAAAGAACTTAAGGGACATATTATAAATGCTATGTGTGAATCTTAACTAAGCCTAATTCAAGCAAAACACACACACAAAAAAACAATGAAATGGGATTACTGGAAGAATCTGAGCATTGACTAGATGTTACAATACTAGACAATACAATATTAAATAATTACCAATTGTTTTCTTGGTTTGATAATAACATTTTGACCATCTTTAAAACAAAGAATCCTTTATCTTTAACACATACTGAAATATTTACAAATTACACCATGAGGTGCCCATGATTTACTTCAGAATAATTCAGTGTTGGATGACTGGGAAAGGGAGTGGGGGTTTAAATAAAACATGACTGGTTGCTAGATGAAGATTACTGAAGCTGCATAATAGGTACCTAGGGGGTCATTATAGTATTCTCCTATGGTATATGACTAGAATTTTCCCAAATAAAAACTTAAAGAAGAAAACAACTAAACAACAGGATTATTTAAAAGATGTTTTAAATGGTTATTTTAGAAAAATTGTCTTTTTTAAAAGTATATTTTATTGATCATGCTATTACAGTTGTCCCGATTTTTTCCCATTTGCCCCCTTCTGCCCGGTACTCCCCTTGTCTCCAACAACCCCCCTCCCCGCTTAGTCATGTCCATGGGTTGTTTGTGTAAGTTTTTTGGCTTCTCCATTTCCCATACCCTTCTTAACCTCTCCCTGTCTAATTTTACACCTACCAACTATGCTTCTTAATTTCTGTACCTTTATCCCCAATTTCCCCCTTCCCTCTCCCTGGTGATAACCTTCCAAGTGATCTCCATTTCTATGATTCTATTCCTGTTCTAGTTGTTTGCTTAGTTTGTTTTTTAGATTCAGTTGTGTATAATAGTGAGTTTGTTGTCATTTTACTGTTCATAGTTTTGATCTTCTTTGTCTTAAATAAACCCCTTTAACATTTCAAATAAGGGCTTGGTGATGATGAACTCCTTTAGCTTTACCTTACCTGGAAAGCACTATATCTGCCCTTCCATTCTAAATGACAGCTTTGCTGGATAGAGTAATCTTGGATGTAGGTCCTTGCCTTTCAAGACTGTGAATGCTTCCTGTAAGGTTTTGAGAAATCAGCTGATAGTCTTATGGGAACTCCTTTGTAGATAACTTTCTCCTTTTCTCTTGTTGCTTTTAAGATTCTCTCTTTAACCTTTGGCATTTTACTTATGATGTGTTCTAGTGTTCCCCTCTTTGGGTCCAATTTGTTTGGGACTCTGTGCTGCCTGGACTTGTATATCTGTTTCCTTCTCCAAATTAGGGAAGTTTTCTTTATTTTTTCAATTAAATTTTCAATTTCTTGCTGTCCCTCTTCTCCTTTCGGCACCCCTATGATTTGGATGTTGGCACATTTGGAGATGTCCTAGAGTCTTCTTATTCTCTCCTCATTTTTTTTTGAATTCTTGTTTCTTCATTCTGTACTGGTTGACTGTTTATTTCTTTGTGTCCAAATCATTCATTTGAACCTCAGCTTCCTTCCCTTCATTGTTGGTTCCCTGTGGATTTTCTTTATTTCTTAGTGTAGCCTTCATTTCTTCCCTTATGAGTTTGCTGTACTCAATGAGATCTCTTGGGCATCCTTACCACCAGTGTGCTTTAAGGTCTGTATCTGATAGGCTGGCTATCTCTGTTTCGCTTAGTTCTTTTTCTGGAGTTTTGATCTGTTCTTTTATTTGGGCCATATTTCTTTGTTTCCTGAATTTGGCAGCTTCCCTGTGTTTGTTTCTGTGTATTTGATAGAGCTGCTTTGATTCCCATGCTTGGCACACCTGTTATGTTGTAAGGGGGAGGAAGCTTAGGTGTTCACCAGGGAGCCACAGCCCACTTCACCTCTTTGTAGCACTGTATGTGGGGGAGGGTGGGAGAGGGAAAAACGCTGCTTGCTTGGCTCTTGTCCTGTTTTCAGTTACTTCCTCCACATCTTGTATGTGACTGGTGCCCTTTCTAGCTGCTGCCCTGGTGCTGAATACCAGAGTGGGTGGATTTGCATATGTTCCAGGGTAATGTAGGTCATTTAAACAGACTCCCCTGAGAAACCAGCAGTTTCTTCCACCACTGATTTTTACAGCCAGAAGTTATGAGGCATTATTTTCCCGGCCTGAAACCCTAGGCTGCATGGTCTGGCTGGGTGCACTGGGATGGCTCGCTCCCCAGGTGTCCCTCCTGGTTTTTATCCACCACACATGAATGTGGGACTGCCTCTTCCACCGGTCACTGCCACCTTGCCATTGCCCCTTCACTGTGTTCTCTCCCGCCTGCTTCCTATCTCCACCCCTCCTACCCATCTAAATGAATATTTCTTTGTTAAATCCTTGGTTGTCACCTTCCATACAATTTGATTTTCTGGCAGTTCTGCTTGTATTTTGTTTTGAGATTAATAGTGGTCCTTCCTATGGTTGTGTGAGGAGGTGAAGTGTGTCTACCTATGCCTCCATCTTGGCTGGAAGTAAAAAATTTGTCTTTTTGCATTTTAATCTGAAGAATCACAGATAAATTTACTAGATGGAAGGTTTACTATTTCAGTTGAAATTTTCAGTCCTCCATGACATTTTGATCTTTGTTCATTCACTTTGCTTAAGCTTCTATGGCCCGGACTTTTACAAGCTAATTTTGTCTGTAACAGCAGCCTATACTGGACCAAGTGCTGACAAGCTCCAGGCCCATTGTTTTTCTATAGAGGCCAAGCTAAAAATGTTTTGGTTTTTATTTTTTACCCACTTTTAAAGGATTGTAAAGAGTAAAAAAGAAGAATATGTAACAGAGATCATATATGGCCCACAAAGCCTAAAATATTTACTATCCAATTATATTTGGGGAATCATTTTCCATACACTCAAAAAAGCTCCTGCCCACTAATATACATGAAGGCCACTGAACCAGGAAGTAATCCTGACTCTTCCAGAAGCCCAGTTCCTAGACTATGGAGAAATGTTATTCTTGAGGGACCTGAAATTTCTTAAAGACCATAAAAGATTAACGTAAAAGTTGTTTTTTAACCAAAATGCATCTTTATATGTATGTTGAGGCTCATATAAGTTGTGTATTTTTGAATGCATGTGAGCTTTGATTCACATGTAAATTAAAAATTAAACCTCAAGGGAAGCACTGAAAAAGGATAAACCTCAACAATAAATCATGCTATGATTTTTTCTTTAATATTACTAATATCTAAAAAACAGATTCAACTAAAACCACTGTTGATGAACATATAGATATTGGTCTCTTTAAGGCAAGCACTCCAAACTTCAGTCAAAACTGGAAAATCACAGACTTTAAAAATTTTATAATTGGAAGGATTTATAGGGGGTCACCTTATTCTAGTCTCCTTGGTTTAAAATGAAGGCAGATGAAGTGACTTTCACACAGTTAGGTTATATATAAAAAGTCCTAGAAAAGAATGTAAAAAGTATAAGGCTTTTCTAATATATACAATGAGGTTCCTTTCTTGATTATATTTAGATCTATTTTAAGCCTAGAAATAAGATTGCACAACAATCTTCAGCTAAGAACCAACAGGAGATCTTGATTTCCGTTTCCACAGTCACAAAAACTGACCCTGACCTCTCCGTACAGAATTACAGCTAATCATCAAGCCCCATGAGACCCCAAACTATGTTCCCATCCTGTGACTATGGTTAAAATGGACCACCCCACCCCCAATTTTCCCCTGAGAGTTTGGGCAACTCCCATGCATATCTGTTTGATTAGTTAATACAGATGCTGTTGCTAATAGGAATATAAAATAGAAAAACATATGAGAAGTGGGTAGAACCAAGCATCTTTTTGAAAACAAACTGAATTTTATTACCATTATAAAATCGTTCCCTTATTCACTGTTAATACTCAATTTTTTTAGATTTACAAAGACTGCTATCTCTAGGGCTACCCTTCCCAAGTACTTAATTCTTTATTTGTAATGGGATTCTATTTCTGCAATTGAGTTTCTATTTCTACCAACAATATATGATGAATTCCAGGTTTTAATAGTAATAATCCTCTCAGCATGGGTTAGTCCCACTTTGAGTAAGACTTTTATGGATTAGGCACGTTTAAAATTACATTTTCACTAATTTGGCTGTAAAATTAGAAATATCCACACTACCTACCTCATAGGAGTGCCCATGAGAGTAAAAAAATTACAGTGTGATACAAATGCAGGCATTATACTGAAGGGGGAAAACTGCTAGCCATTTCTGGTTTCACCAGGGTAATTTCTTTATGAGGGCAATGATAAACAATATATTACCTTATACATAAAAAGGACTGAGATGGTAAACTTTATGCTTTTTAGCACTATTACAAATAAATTTAGAAAATTACCTTCTAGTGTTAAACAAGTCTTATATACATACAATGGAATATGTTTCAGCCTTAAAAAGAAAGGAAATTCTGATACATGCTACAACATGGATGAATCTTGAAGACATTATGCTAAGTGGAACAAGACAGGCACAAAAGGATAAATACTGTATGATTCCACTTTTATGACAGTCAAATTCATAAGACACATAAACTAGGATGACATTTACTAGAGAATGGAAGGAGTTAATAATGGGGAGCTACTTTTTAAAGGGTATAGAATTTTAGTTTGGGATGAAAAAAAGTTCTGCAGATGGATAATCATGACTGCATAACAGTACGAAGTACTTTATGCCATGAACCATGCACTTAAAAATGGATAAAATGGTAAATTTTATGATATGTATATTTTACCATAGTAAGTAATATTACCTTGAAGGTCTCCAATCATCTCAGAATCATGACCTCTGTCTCTTCGTTCAGCTTCTAATGCAGCTTGCAACTGGTAATACTCTTTGTCCGTCTGTGATTTGGAATTCTCTAAAATTCTATTTCTCTCCTGCAATTCTCTGTTCAGGGACTCTAGCTGACTGACTGACTTGCTCATCTCTGTGTGACTCTTCCTTAATCTTACAGCTGTGTCTGATTCTGTCCTAAGCAAGTCATTGGCTTCTTCCAGCTATTTAAAAAAAAAGAACAAGAAAATAGTTTTTTGACCAAAATACAATCAAATTTACTGATTATATTTTTTTTAAAAAATCACATTCCAAAAACTTACCTGCTTTTGTAATTGTGCCACCTTCTCACTAGCAAGCTGTGAATTCTGACTTACTTTCTTTAAGTCTTCCAACTGATCCTTTAATGTAGAAACTAGTAAAAAAAAAAAAAAGAAAGAAACTAGTAAATAAAGTAGTAACAAGTAGAAATTACAAAGTTTTCAAGGAAGAAACATATAAATCCATTAAAAAAATGAAGTTTAGTCTTAGGCCCTAATAGTCAGCTACAGTAGATCTACCCCTAATGTGAAATTCCACCTTGGAAGTACTTACATTTTAAATTCATCATAAAGTAGAGCATTATTTTATAATAGAAAATGCAAAAATAGATATTCTTCTACTATTATAGTATTTCAAATTACTTTATTCCCTTGATAAAGTCAATCTATTAATAAAATGTTATGGAACTAGTTTTAATATTCTTTTTGAATAGTAGAAATCTTTGAATAATCTTTCAGTCTTTTTAAAATGGTTCAAAATTCCAAAGGTACCAAAAGGTATACCTCCAGTGTCTCCTAGTCCCTATCACTCTCTTCCCCAGCCACAACTATTACTAATTTCTTGCATATCCTTCCTACCTAAAATAGTCTATGCATCCACATTCTAATATATAAAAACACATGTAACATGTTTTCACATGTATATCTATGTGTGTATTTGTATATATACACATACACATATGTATACACACATATTTAAGCTATATAGACAAGCACTTTTGTTTAAACAATCTATTTTTTTCACTTAAAAATACATCTTAGAGATCCTTTTATAACATAAGAGATTGCTTCATCCTTTTATAAGATGCGTAGTATTCTATGACATAAGTGTAACAAATTTTATCATTGATTACTCTTATGTTGTTTTAAATTTTTTACATTTTAAAAATTGCTACAATGAATAGCCCTGTTTCTATATCAATGTGCATGTATGTAAGTGTGTATCTAAAATTTCTTGGAAGTGAAATCACTGGATCAAAGGGTGTAGAAAGCTATTTTAAAAGCATTTATAACACAAACATTAAACATATGAAATTCTAGTTCAGGAGTTCTCTAATATGGCTACTTGTTAGAAATGCCTAGAGAGCTTAATAAAAACACCGATCTTTGGGCCACATGTCTAGATTAATTAAATTAGAATCTCTGGAGTTTATGTTATCAGTATTCTTTAAAGCTTTCTAGGAGATTCTAACAAGCACATAAGGATACAAACCACTACTTAAAACATTACTACTGAATTTAATATGTTATATATTTATCTTGGGACATGGGTTTTTGACTCAGGAAGTGTTTTAGAGTTTTAAAAATATATCACAGGCACTAAATTTAAGAAAACCTCATGACAAAGACCTCAATGATAGTTAGAAATTCCAGCATTTTTCCAAAGAAGTAACAATTTACCTTCATTTTCCACGTTTCTCCTCTTTTCATTTTCCTGTTCTGCTTTTCTTTGGTACTCATTAACTCTGTGCTGTAGCAACATTTTTTCTTTCTCAATCTGAGACACTGTAGATTCTAGATTTCTTCTTTGATTCCCCTGGAATGGTGACAAAAGTTACCATTGCAATTAATACTCATTTATTTGAGAAAATACATTGTTCTTAAAAACAAAACACAAAGACTTAAGATGAATTTTCTGGTTTCAAAAACAGGTAGTACCTCCCAATGACAACTTTTTAATAACAGAATTAGTTTGCCTTATAAGACAGTGAGAATCCTCTATTCAGACTCCACATGTAAAATTTTCAGGGAGTTTTGACTATATGAATATAAAAAACCCATTAGATTGAAAACCACTTTATTAGTTTAATATGGCTACAATGCATTATATTATCAATATCCTAGTTTATTTACATCCTATATTTAAGATATAAAATATGAAAAGGGTTAGGTAATAATGTATTTGGTAACTAAATGGTGCAAAGCTCAAATGGCACCAAATGCTACTGTATGTGCAGTTACGTTAACCAGTCCCTGTGTGTCTCCCTCAATCCTCTTCCTATCTCAACCACTTACCTTTTCTAAGATATTCTATGTATCTACTTAGTAATGCATATTAAAAAGTAAGGAAGGAAATACCTATTTTAGATAATGAAACTATAGAGGGAAGTTGGAAAAAAAAAAAAAAACCAAACTCCAAAGTTCTACCACTTAAAAATTTATCTTCTGAGTTACCACTGTCAGCATATTCTGCTTTCAACTGCTTCATTTTCATCTTTACAACTCTCTGTTAGGGTCCTGGCTGGTGTGGCTCAGAGGATCAAGCTCCAGACTGCAAAAAACTGGAGTCACCGGTTCAATTCCCAGTGAAGGCACTTGCCCAGGTTGTGGGCCAGGTCCCCATATGGGGACCTGCATGAGGCAGCTGATTGTTTCTCCCCCTTACCTTCTCCCTCCCTTTCCCTTGCTCCAAAAATAAAAACCTTAAAAAAAAAAAAAAGACTCTATGCTAGGAAAACTGCCTTTATAGTGCTTTCCCCACTGCCTGGGCTTTTCCACCTTTAATTAAAAAAAAATGTATTTTATGTAAGATGCTGTCAGTTTAGTACAATTTGACAGATCATATAAAGTCTTTCCAATTCCAAGAATTTTTTCTCTTAATTTTTTGTTTTGTTATTTTGAAATAATGGTACATTTCAGGAAGTTGCAAAGATAGAACAGAGAGGTCTCATGTACCCTTCTACTCATTTTCCTCTAATAAAATCAGGAAATTTATACTGGTATAAAGTATGCATAGTTCTCTCTCATTTTATCTCATATGTAGATTCATGTAGCCACCACTGCAATTCAGAAATAGAAATGTTCCATCAGCACAATGATCTACTTCCCACCACCACTTATAGCTACACTCATCTCTGTCCCTCTACCACCCATAGCCCTGGCAACCAATGACACCTCCATTTGTATGATATTGTCATTTTGAGATTATATAATAGTGAATTATAGTATGGACCTTTTGAGATAGGCTTTTTACAGTCAATATAATGCCCTTGAAATCCATCCAAATTGTAGAAATAGTTCATTCCTTTTTGTTGAATGGTATTCTATGGTACAGATATATCAAGCTTTGTTGAATCACTGACCTACTGTGGAACATTTTGCTTGTTTCTACTTTTTAGCTATTAAAAATAAAGCTACTTTGAAGAGCAGTATGAAGGTTTTTGTGAGGATATGAGTTTTCATTTTTCTGAGATTAATGTCCAATTGCCAGTTCACACGGTAGTTGAATGTTTAGAATTTTAAGAAATTGTCAAACTATTTTCCAGAATAGCTGTACCATTTCACATTCCCAGATGTCACACATAAGTAATCCAGTTTCTCCATGTCCTTGTCAGTTTTGGTATTGACACTATTTTTAATTTTATTTGTTATAATATAATGATATCTCATGGTGGTTTTTAATCTGCTTTTCTCTAATAGCTAATGATGTTGAACATCTTTTCATGAGCTTGTCATCCACTTTGATGAAATATATGTTCATGTCTTCTGACAATTTTCTTTCTTATTCAATTTAAATCATTTTTTATTTTTATTATTGTTTTTTGCTCTACTTATTTATGCATTCATTGGTTGATTCTTGTATGTGCCCTGACCAGAAATCAAACCTACAACCTTCACATGCTCTAGAGTGTCAGATCAATACTCTAACCAACTGAGCTACCTGGCCAGGGTAAATCATTTTTTATTATTCAATTACAGTTGACATACCATATTATTTTAGGTTCAGGTGTACACCCCATTGATTAGACATTAAATAACTTACAAAGTGAGCATGTTGATAACTTGAGTACACATTTAACACCATAGTTACTAGAATATTATTGACTATGTTCCCTATGCTGTATTTTACATCACCATGACTTCTGTAACAACCAGTATGTACTTCTTTTTTGTAAAAAAAAAAAAAAAAAAATTTTTAGAGAAAGGGAAAGGGATAGAAATATCAATGTGTGGTTGAATCTCCTGTGCCCCCTACTGGGGACCTGGCCCACAACCCAAGCCATGTAGCCTGACTAGGAATGGAACCAGCAACCCTTTGGTTCACAGGCCAGCATTCAATCCATTGAGCCACACCAGCCAGGGCCCAATATGTACTTCTTAATCCCTTCACCTTTCTCACTTATTCCAACCCCATCCCATCTGGCAACTGTCAAAATGTTCCCTATGAGTCTGTTTCTATTCCTTCATTTTTTTTATTCATTTGTTGATACATATGTAATTATTGCCATTTTATTGTTCATATATGCACACACACACACATATATATTGTTCATATATATATACACACACACGTATATATATATTGTTTACACACACACATATTTTTTTAATCCTCACCCAAGGACTTTTTTTCATTGCTTTTAGAGAAAAAGGAAGAGGAGAGAAACAGTAATGTGAGGGAGAAGCACTGAATGGGTACCTCCCATACTTTTCTGTACTGATAATCTTCTGGGTCTGGAATGGGGATCATATGCACCCAAACCATGGATCAAACTCACAACCTAAGCATGTTCCCAGGCCGGAAATAGCACCCACAACTTTTTGGTTATGGGTCGTCACTCCTACCAAATGAGCCACATGGGCCAGTGCTTATTGTTCCTACTTTTTCCCCTCTTCTTCTTAAAGAATACACTTTAACATTTCATGTATTACTGGCTTGGTGGTGATAAACTTCTTTAGCTTTTCCTTATCTAGGAAAATCTTTAAATTTCCTTAGATTCTAAATGATAGCTTTACTGGGTAGAGTAATCTTGGTTCTAGGTCCTTGCTTTTCATCATTTTGAATATTTGCCAGTCCCTTCTGGCCTGCAAAGTTCCTGTTGAAAAATCAGCTGACAGTCTTAAGCTCCCTTGTAGGTAACTAACTGCTTTTCTCTTGCTGCTTTTAAGATTCTGTCTTTAACTTTTTGCATTTTAATTACAATGTGTATTGATGTGGGCCTCTTTGGGTTCATCTTGTTTGGAACTCTGTGCTTCCTGGACTTACATGTCTATTTTCTCCACCAGGTTAGGGAAGTTTTCCTTCATTATTCTAATAGGTTTTTATTTTATACTTTAACTTAATCTTAATTGTATTGTTTCCTTGCTCTCTCTCTTCCCCTTCTGGTATCCTCATGATGGTAATGTTACTATGTTTGAAGTTGTCCCAGAGGCTTCTTAAATCTTCATTTTTTAAAAAAATTCTTTTTTCACTTTGCTCTTTTGATTGGTTGTTTTTTTCTTTCCGTATATTCCAAATTGCTGATTTGATTCTTGACTTCATCTACTCTCACCGTTGATTCCCTATAAATTATTCTTCGTGTCAATTAGAGTATCCTTAACTTCTGGGTGGTCCTTTTTTTATGCTGTTGAAGTTCTAAATTCAACTGCTCTTTCTCCTTATATCCAGTGTTTTGAACTCAGCATCTAGTACACTGCTTGTCTCCATTTTTTTTTTCTGGAGTTCTGTTCTTTCATATGGGACATGTTTACTTGTTGCCTCATTTTGACAGCCTCCCTGTGTTTGTTTGTATATATTAGGTAGAGCTGCTAAGCCCTCAGGGTTGTTAGGGTGGCCTAACATAGTAGGTGTTGTGTAGGGTCATGGCACAGCCTTCCCAATCATTCAAGCTGAGCATTCCAGGTGCATCCCACCTCCACCATATGGCTATCTACACCCTCTTCTTGTAGCTGAATCTGGATTTGTGTTGGCATGTCAACAAAAGGGATTTATTCCCAGGCCAATCAGCTGCAATGACTGGCTACAACCACCAACCACCCTGGAGAATCATCTGTGCAGTGGCCTGCCCCATAGAGCAGGACGTACATCAGGAGGGCTCCCTTGTCCACTGACTCCACCTTTGAGCATATCACTTGAAGAGTTGATTGGGTGGTGGTGCTCTGCCATGGTCTGAAGCTGTCTACCAGGTATGCTAGCTTTGAGGAATTTCAGGAGGTGTAGGCCAAGGTCTGCCAGCACCTGTGTTCTGCCCAGGGTCACCCAGATTGAGCTACAAAGTAATCTGGAAATGGCTACTACTTGTGCTGGGCTTGGCAGTGTCTTGGAAAAACCAAGCTGTAAAACAAGGCAGGCTGCTGCTAGTGACAGGCCTGGAGCCACTTGGTGAGAGGTATCAGGTATACTAAGGCCAGATGCTGCTTGTTTGAGACATTTTGGAGAAGTGTGAAGTGTGAGCTAAAAGTCAATTCATACGGAAAACCACTGGAAAGAGTTTGTGTAGGCCTACAAGTCTGGTGGATGGAACCTCAGGAAATCAACAGAACAGGGCAAACAGTGTGAACCAAGTTGACTAAGACTCACATATGGCCTCCTGCCTGCCCTCTGCCAGCTCTGTTGGGGGAGGGTTCATCAAAGGATCAATGGGCCTCTGTCAGCACTTTTGTCTGGGACAAAGCTGCCTCCCAGCTCACGCCCTAATGCCAGACAATTCAGTTCCTCCCCATATGACCCCAGAGTCATTTGAGTTGCTATCCCAGTGCTGGAGGTCAGAGGAATCAAACCCGAAACCCTTCAGTTAGCTCTCACCAACTGAACTATACTGGCTAGGGTCTTATCAGGGTTTTTTCACAGAGCAAATATTGTTAATTTTTAACAAATTCCAATTTATTAATTTTTTTCCCTTACATGGATCATGTTTGTGGTGTCATGTCTAAGAACTCTTCATTAAGTTGTTATGGTCCAAGGATTTTCCATAAAATTTTATATTTTTATGTTTGCATTTAAATATAAGATTCATTTTGAGTTAATTTTTACATACGCTGTGAGATTTAAGTTGAAGTTTATATTTTGGCCTATCGATATCCAATTGCACTAGCACTATTATCCTTCCTCTACTAAGTTATTTTTGTACCTTTCTCAAAAATCAGTTGGTTATAAATTGAGGAATGCTGATCTATAGTTTTCTTTGCAGTAATGTCTTGGAGTTCATTGGGAAGCGTTCCCTCATTTTATATTTTCTGGACAAGATAGTATAGAATTGGTGTTAATTCTTGAACGCTTAGAAGAATTCTCTAGTAAAATCATCTGGTCCTGGTGATTACTCCTTGGGGGATCTCTTAAATTATAAATTCATTTCAGAAGTTATACAGGGCTTTTCAAATAATCTATTTCACATTGTGTGAGTGGTGGTAGTTTGCATTTTAGTAGGAATTAGTCCATTTAATCTAAATTTTACATTTATGTGTTTATAATTTTTTGCAGAGTTCTTATGATCCTTTTGATGTGTGTATGCCTTGTGTTATGTCTTCTTTTAAAAAAGATATTTATTTTTAGATAGAGAGAAGGGAGAAAGTGAGGGAGAGACATATCAATGCGCAAGAGATATTATCGATCAGATGCCTCTTGCACGCCCCCAACTGGAGACCTGGCTTACAACCTAGGCAAGTGCCCTGACTGGGAATTGAAACAATGACCTTTCAGTTCCCAGGTCAGTGTTCAATCTACTGAGCCACATCAGCCAGGCATGTTATTTATGATACAGCACATCTGTGTTCTCTTTTGCCCTTGTCAGTCTTGCTAGAGGTTTGTCAATTTTGTTGATCTTTCCAAACAGCTATTTTTTTGCTTTTATTGATTTTTGTTTTTGTTTTCAATTCCATTGATCTCTGATCTTATCTTTATTTTTCCTTCCTTATTTTTGCTCTTCCAGGTTCCTGAGGTGCAAATATAGATAAATGATTTGATACTTTTTAATCTTTTCTAATGAAAGCACTTAATATACAAATTACCCTCAGAGCACTATGGTAGCTGCATTCCATAAATTTTCATGTTTTACTTTCACTTTTTTATTCAAATATATTTTTAAAAGATGAACAGCCATAACTTTTTAACCTAACTTATGAGATATTATTCATATTCCAAGATATTTTTTCTTTTGCTTCAAGATTTCCTCTTTTATCTGTGGATTATTTAGAACTGTGTTGTTTGGTTTCTGTGTATTTGCAGATCTGCCTGATGATCTTTCTGCTATTCATTCCAGTTTAATTATATTTTGGTCACAGAATATATTCTGTATGACTTCAATTCTTTAAAATTAGTAGGAGTTTGGTCAGGATGTGCTCTATCTTAGAATGTGTTCCTTGAGTGCTTGAATAGAATGCGTACTTTGATGTTGCTGGGTGGAAGATTCTATCAATGCTGACTAGATCTTGTAGTTGTTTGATGGTGTGGTTCAGTCTCCTACATGTTTTCAGATTCTCTATTTATGGACTGATATTGAAGTCTCCCAACAATAATTGTGGATTTATCTATTTCTCCTTTTGCCTCACTGATTTTGTAGCTTTGTTGTTTGATGAGTATAAATTTAGGAATGTAATTTATTAGTGGATTGACCTTTTATCATTATGTGATATAGTTCTCTGCCCCTACTAATCACATTCTTTGTCCTGAAGTCTAATTTACCTGATTATTAACATTGCTACTACTTTCTTTTTGCTAATGTTTGCATGATATATTTTTCCATCCTCTTACTTTCAAATTATCTATATTGTTACATTTACAGAGAACTCCTGGTAGGCAGCATATAGTTAGGTCATTTAAAAAAATCTACTCTGGAAATATATTTCTTCTTCTTTTTTTTTTATTTCAATCATTGTTCAAGTACAGTTTTCTCCCAGAAATATATTTCTTTTAATTGCTGCTACATTTAGGCCCTGGCCAGGTAACTCAGTTGGTTGGAGCATTGTCCTGATACGCCAAGTCTGCCGGCTGAGTCCTTGGATCAGGGAACATATAGGAATCAACCAATGAATGCTTAAGTGGGTGGAATGGCAGATTCATGGTTTTGTTTTTTTTTTTCTCTCTCTCATATCATTTTAAAAAGTAATTGTTGCTTTATTTAATTTACATTTAATGTAATTATTGATGTTAGAATTAAGTCTCCCATTTTTGTTTTAGTTTTTTTTCTCTTTCTGTGGATTACTTGAACATTTTTTAGTATTCTATTTTGATTTATCTAGTTTTTTAGGGTATCAATTTGTACATAGTTCATCACAGTCTACTGGTGTTGACATCTTTCCAGTTTAATGAAATCATAAAACCTATACCTGCCTTTATATCTCTTTATCCTCCTGTGTATAATTATATTAAATATTCCTTCTACATATATAGAGAACCACAGTAGCCAATAATGTAATTTCTGCTTCAATTGTTAAAAATAATATGTAAAAGCTCAAAAGGAGAAGGCAAGTGTATTTAGCCATATTTTTACTCTGTTGTTCTTTCTTCTTTCCTAATGTGTCAAGATTCTGTCTTTTACCATTTCCTCTATATATTTAGAGAATTTCCTTTAGCAAATCTTTTAGGGAAGGTGTGTAGGTGACAACTTCTCTTAAGCTTTCTTCTATCTGAGAATGCTGTAATCTTCATTGGAAAGGATTTTTCATTGCACAAAGACTGCTGGGTTGACAGTTTCCTTTTTCAGCCACTGAAAAATACTGTGACACTTCCTCCACCCTCCATGGTTTCTGATAAGAAATCTGTCATTTGTAATAATCTTCCCACTAGTTAAGTATCTTTTGCTGAATGCAAAATTTCTTCTTTGTCATTAGTTTTCAGAAGTCTGACCATTGTGCATCATGGTGTCAGTATCTTTGGGTTTATTCTCTTTGTGGTTCACTTCACTTCTTATAGGTTTGTCTCTTTGTAGGTTCGTGGCTTGCCAAATTTGTGGAATTTTCAGCCCCCTTTCTCCTCTCCCTCAGCAATTTCAATGATCCAAATGTTAGAACTTTAAAAAACATTTTTAAAATTAAATTTATTGAGGTGACATTGGTTAGTAAGATTACATATAGGTTTTATGTGTACATTTCTATGATACACTTTTTTCACTGTTATTCACACTGTGTGATTTCTACTGTTCTCTCTTCAAGTTCTCCGATTCTTTACTTGGTATCCTTCATTCTGCTGTTGAGCTCACTCATTGAAATTTTTATCTACTGTTATTTTTTGTTGGTTCTACTTTATATCTTCTATGTCTCTGCTAAGACTTTCTATTTTTTTCTGAGACTTTCTAACAAATTTTTCATGTTTCAAATGTTTGTAGTTACTCACTGAAACATATTTATGATGATTCCTTTAAATCTGTGTCAGATAATTTTAACAACTGTTACATCAGTGTTGGCATCTGTTTATTGTGTTTATTGTTTCAACAGAAACCTGGACATTTTGGGTATTATTTTACAATGTTCCATATCTTACTTAAGTCTTCGACTTTGGCAGGGCTCATTTGTCACTGTTCTAGTGGGATTAGTGAGATATTACCTCCTTTCTGCCAGATGGAGGTAAAAATGTAGGTTTTCCACTTGATCTTTAAAGACACAGAGATTGTAGGGGCACGGATCCTCATTACTGTTGGATGGAAATGGGAGTTCTGGTACCCTACCAGGCCTCCACTGATAACACCATGGCTGAGCAGGGAAGGCTTGTCATTTCAGTGTTAAAGATTCAAATTCACTACCTGGACTTTTCTCACACCACCCCAGCAGGGAATGGGAAGGGTTGCTTGTTGAGTTCAGCAGAAAAACTAGACTCCCTACATGGTTTCCAATGACACTGCCTGGGGAGGTGGGGGGAAGATTTGTTATTTCTCAGTGGATACAAAAGTCTCTCCATTGGATTTTCTCTGACACCACCGAGTCAGATGGCTGAAAATCTAGGCTTTTCATTTAGCATTTGCCGGTGACAGTGGCGTTACATTTTTTATGCTGTGTTTGGCTGACTCGAGCAGTGATTAAGTAATTATGTAAGTTTTCTGACTTGCTAACCTGACCCTTTTCTGGTCCATTGGCTAAAGAGAGAGGCTTTTCTTTTCTGTGCTGGTTGGTGTTTCCAGATTGCTGGTTTCTCCAGCACACAGTCTGGGATATATGCTGTGAAAACAAAATCCATAGTACTTGTTTCTGTGTCATTTCTTGGGACCCAAGTCCTCTAGCTGGTCTGCTTTCTCTTTACCATTCAGAATCTTTTTTACATTTGTCTTATAATTAATGTCAAGGATTTTTCAG
Source organism: Phyllostomus discolor (assembly GCF_004126475.2). Classification (NCBI taxonomy): domain Eukaryota; kingdom Metazoa; phylum Chordata; class Mammalia; order Chiroptera; family Phyllostomidae; genus Phyllostomus; species Phyllostomus discolor. Next base: position 39,898,754 of record NC_040911.2, on the reverse strand, counting down.
CTGTACTTTGTAGGGGAAATAGGGGAAAAGTACTTTTACTCCATTTTTTCAGAAGCAAGATTATAGCAGTCCATTATCTGTGGTTTCATTTTCCATGGTTTCATTTTCCACAGTTTCAGTTACCTGCAGTCAACTAAGTCCAGAAATATTAAGTGGAAAATTCCAGGAATAAACAATTCCTAAGTTTTCAACTGTACACAATTCTGAGCAATGTGATAAAATCTCACACTGTACTGCCTGGGATGTGAATCATCCCTTTGTCCAGCATACCGATGCTGTCTGTATAGGCTCCCCATCCTGGTTATCAAACAGTCATGGTATCACAGTGATCATGGTTTTACTTAATAACGGCCCCAAAGCTCAAGAGATGTGATGGTGGCAATTCAGATATGTCCAAGGAAAGCCATAAAGTGGTTCCTTTAAGTGAAAAGGGATGTATATAAAAGAAAAAAGCATAGTATATTGGGTGTTTCAGGAATCCACTAGGGGTTTTGAAACATATTCCTAGCAGACAAGGGAGGACTATTATATTCCAATGTTATAGTTAAGACCTCTTTTCTACCTTGAATTGGAAAGCTGAATAACTTGAATCTACTAGCACACTTGAATTTTATCGGTTTCAGAAATGGAATAAAAAGTGGAGGATATGCAAAAAGGATTTGTTACTTATTATCAAATATATATTTCTTAAATACTTATTATCAAATAAGTGGTGCTAGGCTGAGTACACAATGATTAATGGCAGATTGGTAAAATATTATCTAAATCTTCTCAGATAACTATATGTATATCCAAAGCTACAAATGAGAAAAGAAAGCAACAAAACCCTACCACTAACACTATTCCTTAATAGGACAGAAAATTAAGACAGCACAAAAACCATTAAAAAGATTGAATCTAAAAGGTCAAAGGAAATAATCAAAGAGCAGAAGATGACAGAAAGTATATGTCTTTTCAAAGGACCTTCATACATGTGGTAGAAAGACTTTTACAAGTTAACCAAAGGGAATGAAAATGTATTACATATTTGCAAACAAACATCTGTATCAAGAAATGTTTATGCTATATTTCTCTGATAATAAAAACATGTTAGATGACAATGGAAAACACACATAATTTTAAAATCAATATTATTTCCCATTTGTTCACATGAAATTGTTAATCAGTCCTTTTGAAATTGTATTCTTTTCTCTTTCCTATTTGTCTTTTTTGGTTACAGCTGCAGATTCAATTTCTGATCTTGATTCTTTTGCTCCTTTGTCACTGATTTGCAAATATCACAACTGAAATGAAATTTTTATGCTAAAATTTCAAGTGTTCTACAATAAAATTACAGAAGAAACTAAAGTATAATCTAATCTACATTACTTGAACCTGCAACTCCTACGTGGAGCTCTCATCATAATTCTTTATATTTCAACCTATAAAGTTCAAACTAATTTTCTTATGAAATGAAACAATCTGAAAAAGGGGGGGAACTCTTATAAAGGAACATGTTTCATTAGAAAACAAAAAGTACCTCTTCATCCAATTCTTTCATTATCTTGTCTAGTTTAATGTTTGAAGTTCTGTAAAAACAAAAGCATTATAGATTAGAAATATGTTTATTTTTTGACCATGGGTGGAACCCCACACTTCTTTCTGTTCCATTTAACTAAGATTTCACAACATTTTTTGTGCTGTGGATCTCTTTGGCAGTTTGATGAAGCCTATTGCCTTTTCTCAGAATAATATTTTTAGAAGCATAAAATAAAATCATGGGATTAAAAAAAGCAAAGCTTATACTTAAATATAGTCATAAACTTAAAAAATGTGTGATTTAGTAATGTGTGTGCTTTTTTGTTAATTTATTAAATCACAAGATCTAATGGCAATAATTTCAAAGTAGCAGTGAGCACAAATCATATTTAGAGATAACTGTATTATAATAAAATATTTATAATTTCTATTGGTGATAAAAATTCAGTTATTGCAAATTATTGCCTATGCTCATAACGAAAGGAAATGCCGAATTTCACTTATAAGTTAGAGAAAATATTATCACCTTCTCATTTAAGTTTAAAGACCTCAAATACCATTCATGGACCCTTTATGAATTCCAGGTTAAGGACCCCTAATGTCACTTATGCAATACTGGCTACTAAATAAAAATTAGTCATTTAACTTTTAGTACAAGATTAAATAAACAAAATGAAAGGTGGCATATATATATCTATATCTCTCTCTCTCTCTATATATATATCTATATATATCTCATTGAATATACCCACTAGCAACTTGTGCAATTTAAGATAAACTGAAAGTGTATGATCTTCATCACAATTTATTTTCTTTGGCCCTGAACAGAATTCTGAGCTTCAAATTTATATATACAACCGTTTCCATGGATATCTCATCAAATACTATATTCTGCATTTCCAGAACTACACTTATTCCCTCTGCTCCATACCCCTACCTACAATACTAATCTGCTTCTTCTCCAAGTGTCCCTTAGTGAAGGATACCACCTGGGAATCATCCTTGACTCATCTTCTTCCCTCATTCCCATATAATCGAATTAATAAATGTCAAGTGCTGCCAACTAACGAGACTTCTTTTTAAAAAGCAAATTTGATCAGATTTTTACTTCTATTTCTAAGAGTTTTTTTTTTTAAACTTCTTAGTTTAATAACTTTCAATGTTTTCCCATCAACCTTAGGGTAAAAATTACAAATTTCTTAGCTTGTCAAAAACAAAGTCATCCAAATTCTAGATTCTGTTGATCTTCCCAGACTCTAATCCTAGCCACCCGCATCCCTCCTCCCCCATTTTCATGTGATTACTGGCCACTTTGGCCATTCTTATTTTCTTCGTCAAAAAGATCCCTACCATCATCACCACCACTACTTTTGTCATTTACCTTTTGATTATAGTATTTTTTGGATGTAGCAACTTCTCAACGCATATGCAATAGCATCTATTTATTTCCTCCCCTTATTTCTGTATTTTATACTTAGAAATCCATTGCAAATCCTAGCATCAGTTATTTACTTTTAATCAAATGCTGTTCTAAAGAGAGATCTGCATTATGTGCTTAACTACTTAATCTATCAGGAATGGTATGCAGTGAGAATTTTACTTGTTTTCTTTTACCCTGATCACAAAATTGCCAGTTTTCCATATTCCATTTGTTGCATACTTTATTTCTATACTACCTCTGTATTTCATTTATTCAATATATCCACTAAAAATGTAATTATAAAAAGTTCTAAGTAATAGTAACTCACCATTATGCTAGGTTATTTAAAATAATGTATTTTTTCATAAATATACACTCTTATTAAATTTAGACTCATGGAAAAAAATCTGATTACTGCCCTAAAAAGATCATAGTGGAAAACAGAATGTCTGTATCTGAAACTTAGTGAATTTTAATCTTCAACAATATTTACATTTTAGAAAGCATCTTATGTAATGCAAACTAATCTGCTCTTTCAGCTATCTAATTAAAATAGGAGAGAAAAGCAATAAATCGGGTACAAAATGAATCAACACCATAGAGTTTTTTAATAAATACCTTAGGGGAACAAATGCATTTTATATTCTGAGGAAAATACCTTTATAACTAATGCCAACATACATATTACTTTCCAATTCTAACCAAAACATTCTTCACTGACTGTGTATCAGTAGTAACCTTTATATCCCCATCTTACTTCTGCTTATTTTCCAGTGTTTACAGAGTGCAAGCTTTAAATAAGCTTTGCTGTACAACTTTTAATGTAAAAAACATAATTACTCTCTTACCTGCACTTCTGCTCCATTTCATCTTTTAACTGCATTTCATTATGTAGCTGTTCTTCCAGCTTATAAATTGTTTTCTGCAAACTTTCCTGCTTTAATTGAAAACAAAACAAAACTCATTCTACTAAGAATATTCATAGAGAATTTAAAAATAGTAAGTTTATGTTACCATTTTACACAGTTTATGTGGGAATTGTTTGATTCAATCTTACCATTTTCCTTTCTATCTGACATTTCATTATTAATTTAACAAGTATTTTCCCCCAACACCTACCCATATGTCAGGCACCATGGGGGGAATAGTAATACAAAAATAAAAAAAGATTTGGTTAACTGTTCTTATTAAGCTAACAGTTAAATAGTGAAGCATGGGAGAATGAGAGTATGGAAAGAACCTATAGTCACCCATAGACACATACACAAAAATTACAATATAATGTAGTAAGTGATAATAAAATTACATGTAAAATGTTATGAATGTAAGTCACATCCAATTCTCTCAGGAAGATATAAAGTTTGAGATGAAACCTACAAGATTAATCATACTTACCAAGCGGAAAAGATGGTAGAAGGAAGGCATTTGAGCCTTGCAAAAGTAGAGGCAGAAGAAAACACGATATATTTGGGAGATTGAAAGAAACTAACTACAGGCAGAACACATAATACAACAGGGAGAACAAATAACATTAACACCTGAAAGGTGAGCAGGACCATGATCTTTGTATGCAAGAGAAGGAGTAGACGGCTTAAATATATAAGCATTTTAAAAAGAAAAATAACATAGTACTGCCATTTTAGAAACATCATTTCAGTAATAAGGTGATCAGATTAGAGGGTAGAAAAATTCTAGACAAAGCAACCACTTAATAAGTTATTGAAATAGTTTAGGCAAAAGAGTATAGAGGTCTGATACAAGGCAGAGGCTAGAGGAATGAGGGGAGGTAATACGTAACTGTGCAAATTAGAAGGCAGAATTTATAACCTAACAACTGATTAGAAATAAGAACAGAGTACCATTACAAATGCCAGTAACAATAAGAACTGCTGGGAAGGGTATGGAGAGAGAAGAACTGCGTTTAGGTTTAGCATAGGTTGAGGTGCCTGAGAGATGTGTACAAAGAGAAGCCCAGTTAGAGAGAAAAAGGAGATTCAGGTATGGAGCTCAGAGGAAAAAGCTGGATATATATGAGATTACCTACAGAACATGAACAGAGAGCCAAGATCGGAACCACCCTGAGAAACATTTAGTAATTAAAGGGGGAGAGAGGGAAGAAGGAAAAAGGATGCGAGGAGGGGAGAAGAGAATCTGCAAAGTGGACTGAAAATAAAATCCAAAGAGGCAGAAAGAAAAAAGAAACTAAGAATGAGAACAGGAAAAAGTTATAAACACTTCTAAGGAGAAGAAATTAGTGACAAATGCAGTAAAACAGAAAATTAAGTTATGGAATGAAAATTATTCATTGTATTGGGCAATCACAAAGTTGTTCACTAGCTTCTCTGCTAGAAGGCTTTCAAGGAAGAGTTAAAAATTAAATTAGCTGACTTTTATATTTACTTCTAGATGAACAGAAATACTAGGCATGCCAATGTTTTCTTCTTCCCCTGTGATCTTACCAGACCAAAAGATAAAAAGGCAAAAGCCACTGAAAGAAAGTTATGGCAATCACCAACAAAAGAGATCAGCCCCCTAAAACATGATTCCACTGAATATTTTTTGAAGTCCTGATGTACTATTGATCCTACAGGTAAGTAACACACTGAGAGCTAGGTTGCAAGACCTCCTTATTGTCACCTTCCATAGGTCAAAGGTGATTAAATGTTAAAGACTAATGAGCTCTTGTTAGCTATATAACTTGGCAAATAACTCTACTAGAAAGAGAATTTAAGAGAAAAAGACCCAAACAGTTAACAGGTACTCACATAGTTCATTTCTCTTTTTCCCCCCTTCCCTTATCACATGTTCTCTTACACTTAAGAGTTAAAATATCAAGGAGAAAGAGAAGAATTATATCAAGCTTCTAAAAAAATGACTGTTATTTACCTCCTCAGTTACAATTATGTCAATTATAGTAGATAGAGTTTAAAAATTATCTAAGAATGGCCAGATAATTATTTCTGATATTTGTAAGAAAGATTTGGATTACCCAAAAGGACATTTTCAAAAGTAAGCAAGCAAGATTTTTACTTTAACCTCTATCTCCTGAATCTATACGAAAACAGAAAGGACTCATGTCTCTAATATTTACTTCCACTAATTTTCAGTGGACAAACCAGTAGTCTCCATTTGCCCCCTTCTCCCTTTTCTCACTGAAGATCCATCAGACTGTCAGACTGGATGACCTGCATTCTGTTGCCCTATAATTTTAAGGTTGTTTTCAGCCTACAGGGAAGAGCAATAGGAAATCAGAAAGTGGGAAAAATGAAGTTCTGTTCACTCTCCCCACACTCCTCTTGAATTACTGTGGTTCTGGTAGTGTTCTATCTTCTATGCCCCTCTTTTATGATTTTGTTTGCGCAGAGCTGTAGCAACAAGATTTGCCTCTCCTAGTTCCTTCAGACTAGGGGCAATGACTTCTCCTTGTTAATCATTGGGTGCTTTAGCATCCTTTATTTATTGCTTCCCTTGATCCTGCTCCTACCACTGTTAATAGTCTCTTCATTAAACTCTCTTCATTTAATGAATGAATAAACAAAATGTAATTTATACATTTAATAGAATATATTTGGCCTCAAAAAGGAATAAAACTGATACATTCTACAAAGATGAACCTTGAGGACATTATGCTAAGTGAAATAAACCAATCACAAAAAGTAAAAAATTATGTGAGTCCACTTATATGAGGTACCTAAGGTAGTCAAATTCGGAGAGATAGAAAATAGAATAATGGTTACTAGGAAGATGGGGGAGGGAGAAATGGGGAGTTTAATGGATATAAAGTTTTAGTCTGGATGAAGAAAAGGTTCTGGAGATGGACGGTGGTTAATAGTTGCCTAACAATGTGAAGGTGCTTAATGCGACTGAGCTATACATTTATAAACTGGTTAAAATGGTCAATTTTGTGTTAAGCATATTTTATCACATATACAGAACTCTCCTCATTTAAATCTTTTGAATGTGTCATCTATTTTCCTGTCAAGACCCTTACCGATACATTGATTTATCATAAATTCCTAATCCCAAGGGATTAGAAAGACCAAACTACCCATCTGTGTAGCAATTTACAGTTTATCATCTGCCCTCACATGTAATATCCCATTTGATATTTAGGCAAGAAATCAAACTAGAGAACAGACAGTAGGTAAAAGTACTATAAAAATCTATAAAAATTTAAGTTCACCACAAGAAGGAACTTTTACCTTTTGTGTCAGCATAGACCTGGAGATTATTGTGCTAAGTGAAATATGCCAGTCAGAGAAAGACAAATACCACATGATCTCACTTATATGTGGAATCTAATTAACACAATAGAAACAGAGGCATGGATACATGGAACAGATTGACAACTGTTAGAGGGGAGGGAGGAGGAGTAACTGAATGAGGAAAAGGAAAAGAATAATACAAAGAACATATATGCATGACCCATGGACACAGACAACAAGTGTGGTGATGGTCAGAGGGAACGGGGTTGGGGACTGGGTGGAGGTGGGCTAAGGAGGGGAAAATGGGGACATCTGTAATAGTGTCACTAATAAAAATAAATGAAAAAATTTTAAGTTCACCATTTTGACAGTTGCTAGATGGGAAGGGGTTGAGAGGATGGGTGAAAAAAGTGAAGGGATTAAGAATTATAAACTGGTTACAGAATAGGCACGGCATAGGGAATACAGTCAATAATATTCTAATAACTGTATGGTGTCAGATGGGTATGAGATTTATCAGGATAATCACTTAATAAGTTATATAATATCTAACCACTGGGGTGTACACCTAAAACTAATATAACACTGTATGTCAACTGATATTAAAAAATTAAAAACTGATTAAAAGGCAAAATAAAAAGAAATTTAAGTTCACTACATATTCAGAAGCAATATAACTTTACTTAATATCATACATGCAAAATACATTATCCACAAGATAACTTTTTAAAAAAGAGTAAGAAAATACCTACCAAGCTTTTATCTGTGTTGGAACTAGTTCTGTTATCATTAGGATTTGCTGAAGATAAGTATCTGAAAGGAAAAAAGATGTTACAAGTAAAACATAAAACTGTCTAATGACCAATAACAATGATTAACAAATACTACATGTTTATTTTTTATTCAGTATTGTACCTGCTCTGCTTTCAAAAATGGAGTACAGGTAAGGTTGCTGTTGCCATGCTGCCCCTGCTACTTCTACCTTGCTATAACTATTACACTATTATTACTACATCTACTATTGCCACTACTATAGCCTCAGCCTTGGTTAACCAGAACTCTCTCAAAAAGACACCAAATAACGACAGTATACTTTACAGCTGTTGTGGGGCAGTTGTTAATGTACTAGATATTAATAGTGAAAGACAGAAGATAATCAAATGTCCTTTAACTACCATTAAATATATATAACAATTTTCTAAAAGAAACAGTAGGAAAATATATCACTTCCTATGTTTTCCTTGGAAAATTATTCAGATCAGCTAGAGAATAAAATAATCAAGAGACAACAGCAGCTATGTAGTAGATTGGTAGAGAAAAGGTCCCATGTGACAAATGACAAACTTTAGATGTACTGCAATTTAATTCCATTGACTATTAAGTAATTCATAAATTCAGTGCAAAATTCTACATTATGTAATGTAAATAAAAATATATAGCAATGCCAGTAGAATCTGAATTAGGTAAGAGATTATGCTGTTTGATCTATAAGATACCTTCTAAATTTAACATGCTATATAAGTGAAGTTGACATTTAGCCTTCTACAAAGTTGACAAGTTTTCCTGAGTGCAGCACTGGGAATGTAAGAACACCAACGGTACCCATCCATTTGCTCTTCTACTTCTTTTTTTTTTTCTTTCAAGGTTCTTTTGCATATTGTTGCTTTTATATAAAATCTGGTAATTCAGTTAACTTTTTTAAATGAAAGAGGTGTTAGATTATTAGTAATGTAGTGAAAAAGTTTAAGGCTATTTTTAAAATAATTTTTAATTCAGCTATACTTCAGCAATAAAGATCTCTGCCCTTGGTAATCAAAAATATGTTTAGATTTCAGGAGTAACAATTTCAGAAGTTTTCTATTTTACACCAGTAATTCAAAATTATACTTATTCCTGTATTGTACAGTCCTATAATATTAGATATATTATAATATGGCTAATCAATACTTTTCTGATTTTTTTCTTTATTAAGAGTAACTGTCCCCTTGACCATTCACATAATCTAAATGCATTTACTAAACAATAGTATATTACTCAATAAAGTAGTGGTGCTTAAAAACACAGTTCAATTTCTACTTTTAAGAACCAGAAAGTTAGTTTGAGATATGCAACATATGAAGAATACAAGAGAAAAACCAGAGAACATAATCAAGTGTATGACAACATAGTACAAATAGTATAATGTTTATCTAATTCAAATTAGCTTTGTATAGATGACCTTTGAATAAAGTAATTAACTGCAATTATCTACAGAAAATCCAAAAAACATTGGGGGTTGTTTATATCAACATGTCAAGTGTTTCAGAAACCAAGCCAGAGAATAATTGATAAAAATTTTTTTAAAAGTGGAATGTTTCAGCAAAAACTGCTTTAAAGCTTTTCTGTGTATTTATTTCAATATAAAATAGCTATAATATTATACTCATGGAGTGTTAGGAGGAAAAAGAATTAAAATATGGGACTTTTCTAAGGGTCAAAACTCAAATTACCTACCTGACTGGGGATACAACAAAAAGTATCCAATACTGTCTTACATTTAGGTTACGATACAAATGCATGAGCCAGAACTAAATTGCCTTCGTGTTTTCTAAACTTGACCTGAATTCGCTCTTATTAAAAAGCTATGACTAAAATGACAAAAGGCTTCACTTTATAATAAGGTTAACTTATAATAACCACAAACTTAATAATTACTCAAAGCAATTAAAATATCTAATGCCACTCTGATGGAATATAATTTAATTAAAAGTATATACTTTAAACATAAATTTAATTAAGTAGATTTGACATACCCAGTAAATGTTGCCATATGGCTCACTATATATTGGTACAGCACTTTGTTTAGATTTCTATTGTGTAGTTCTTTCCAACCTATATTATATAATTTATCCATATTCTTGCTAGGATATGAACATCTCAAGAGAAGGTACTATATAACTTACTCATTCTTTCCCTGTACCTAGGTGCTTAGTAATACACCTCACAAAGAGATGTCAAATATGCTTGTTGAATGAATGAATAAATAAATGCTCAGCCAAGGAAATAATATTAAATGTTTAACCTATATCTGAAGTGCACATGAAAACACTAAAGCTAACATTAGCTCGTACTATTAATAACAGTTAATACTGACTGCTTATTCCATGTAAAGCATTGTCCTAAGTATATTACTGTTTTGATTTACTTAACCCTTACAACAACCCTATGAAACTAGTATTATCACTATCATCATAATCATCTTCCCTATTTTTGAGGAAATAGAGGCATAAAAGGTCAAAGTTATTTGCCTAATTTAAGGCCACAACGTCTTACACGTTGTAAGACATGGTGAATTCATTTAGCAGTTTTGGGGAGGGATCATAATTTTTGAAGAACTAAAAATTATAGGCCTTTGGTATTATCAATACAGTTAGGATAATACTAGAAAACTGTATGCTGTTCCCAAATGTATTTTATAAAGCCAGAACTCTTTGGATAACAAGATTATCCAAAATATTAGTATTAACAGAATCTTTTAACCTATTAATTGCTATAACTTTAAGTAGTATAGTGTATCAAAAACAAAGAATTTCTGAAAACTGATATCCTGAACGTGGATGAGTCTGAAAGAAATTAAATATGTAATACTAAAGTATCACACATTGCTGAAAAATGGAATATTAAAATATCTCTTTTTATACCATTAAAATCTACCTTAAAGCTCTTAAAATGATTTTTAGATGTCCCTAAGAAAACAACAGGACTACACAAATTAGTACCTGTCCCTAAAATCATACTTACCTACGGTTGCTATAATAGGTAAATCCTACAAAAGGGAGTTGATTGCCAACAAAAGCTTTAGGTATAGGGAATGTTTCCTCATCTCCTTTATCTTCTTCCAAGTCATCAAAATTACTTGTATCAATGTCACTACTTAAATCAGGTACAACTGGTGCTACAGCTAGAAATAAAAACAAAATTAATAGTTCACTTCAAATTTAATGTAAAAATAAAGTGAAACAAAGATTCTAAACCAACTACTAATGGTTTCTTACAAACAAGTAACTTGCAAATCACAAATTCCAAATGGGGTGAGTCATATTATAGTACGCTTTATTAGGATAATTAATCAATTGATAGTGATCATGTATAATTCTGTAAAACAATGATCTTACTTCAAAATCACTTATTATTACAATTTGTATCTCACATTTAATCTGCATATTACAGGCAAGTATTACTAAGGTTTGTTTTAGAATACCACAGCATAAAATATGCAAAGGCAGTTAGGACTACAAAAGGCTTTTCAGAAATTATAGCATAACGAATTGTAACCAAAGTCGATTAGTTTCAAATAGAGTATTGTGTTTGTTAATATGCTCTATAGCAAACTAGGAATCAAGGTTGCTTCTTAGTAATCCTGGAATACTGGAATCCTGGAGTCCTGGAATAATTTGGTACTGAAATATTTTTACTCAATCTAAAATCTAGATGATTGGTATCCTCCCCCCTCACTCACTATGTGTAAGATTAAGTTATAAGAAGCAGAGTATTTTGAACTATATTTTCAGACTAGCTACCTTTCCTGAATCAAGTGATTAAGGAACAACTCAATGAGGTATTTATGAAATGACTGTAAGGAAAAAGGGAAACTGGACAGTGTGGCTCAGCTGGCTGGACATCATCCCAAAAACTGAAAGATTGCATGTACGGTCCTCAGTCAGGCACGTATGAAAGGCAACCAATCAGTATTTCTCTCTCATATTGATGTTCTTCTCTCACATCAATGATTCTATCCCTCTCTTTCTCCCTCCTTTCCCCTCTCTCTAAAAGCAATAAGTATATCCTTAGGTGAGGAATGAATAAATGAATGAATGAATGAATGAATATATAAAATTTTAAAAATATATGCATACAGGATTTTTAAGAGTTATAAACTTGAAGGTGGGCAAGGCTTATATATACTTAATAATATAAAGCCATACATGACAATGCTTAAATCTTCATTACACAAAAAATACTATATGAAACTAATGCTACTACTATCTTCCTTTGAGCTTGTTATAGAGAGTGAATTCTAAAAACAAGTTTTTACCTACTACCAACATCATGCTCAATGGGCAAAAAATAAATGCATTTCCCTTAAGATCAGGAGCAAGACAAGGGCACTGCTTTAATCACTCTTATTCAATATAGTAATGGAAGTTCTAGCCACAGCGATTAGACAAAAAAGGAATAAAAGGCATAAAAAAAAAAGGAATTAGAACTAGACTGGTACATGCAAAAAAAGGAGACTAGACCCTCAACTTATACCATAAACCAGAATAAACCCAAACTGAAAAGGAGCAAGTAAAACTGTCATTATTCGCAGACGACATGATAGTGTACATAGAAAACCCAATAGGCTCCACCAAAAAAACTACTCGACCTAAAAAGTGAATTTGACAAAGTAATGGGATGCGAAGTTATTATTCAGAAATCAAAGGCATTCTTGTACACCAACAATGAATTATTAGAAATATAAACTAAGAAAAAAATCCCATTTACTATAGCAACAAGAAAAATAAAGTACCTAAGAATAAATTTAACCAAGGAGGTAAAAGATCTGCACTTGGAAGACTACAGAACACTGAAGAAAAAAATTGAGGGAAATACAAATAAATAGAAGCACATACCATGTTCATGGATTGGAAGAATTAACACAATTAAAATGTCCATACTACCCAAAGCAATCTATAGATTCAATGCAATTCCTATTAAAATACCAATGGCATATTTCACAGGTCTAGAACAAATATTTCAAAAATTTATATGGAACCAAAAAAGGACCTCAAATAGCCTCAGCAACCTTGAAAAAGAAGAACAAAGCTGGAGGAATCACAATACCTGATATTAAACTATACTGCAAGGTCACTGTAATCAAGACAGCCTGCTACCGGCGTAAGAACAGATGCATATATCAAAGGAACAGAATAGAGAGCCCAGAAATACATCCATGTATCAATTAGTATTCAAGAAAGGGGGCAACAAGCATACAATGGAGTAAAAACAGTCTCTTCAATAAGTGGTATTGGAAGAACTAGACTGGTACATGCAAAAAAGTGAGAGTAGACCCTCAACTTACACCATAAACCAGAATAAACTCAAAATGGATAAAGGCCTTAATATAAGTTGTGATACCATAAAAGTCCTAGAGGAAAACATAGACAGTAAATTTCAGATCTCATGTAGCAATATTTTTGCTGATATATCTGCTAGGGCAAGAGAAATACAGAAACAAAGTGAACTACATCAAATTAAAAAGTTTCTGCATGACTAAAGAAACCATCATCAAAATGAAAAGGAAACTCACTGTATAGGAGAACATATTTGCCAATGATACACCTGACAAGGGTTTAATCTCCAAAATATAGAAAAACCTCCGGTGACAGGAGGGGAGAGAAGAGGAAATTTAAGGGGACAGTGGGAAGGGTTCACAGGAACAAACTTAAAGGACACATGGTCATAAGCTAAGGGGAGGGTGGTAATGGGAGGGAAGTGGGGAAGGTGGGAGGGGGGATGGGATTGGGATTAAAAAATGGGCAGAGACTCTTCCAGCAAGATGGAGGCAGAGGTGGACACACCGTACCTCTGCGCACAACCAAGATTGGAACAACAACAATTTAGAGGCAGAATGGCACCCAGAACTGACAGAATTTATCTGAATGGAAGTCAGACAGCCAAGAAGTTGAAGTAGACCCGTTCATCCAGACCAGTAGAAGGGGCAGAGAGGAGCAGCCGGGCGTGTGGAGAACAGGGAGAATTGGGCGCATAAGGCACTGGGAGCACATAAGGCATCTGGGGCGTGCAAGATCGCAGCGGGTGGACCCTGAGTACGCAAGCGGCGGCTGGCACACCCCGTGAGGCAGAGATTGTGGACCAGGGCAGAGCACGCAACCCAGGATCCCAGAGAAAGGACTGAGGTCCCAGGAGAACGGAGCTACTGCCACTGTTCCCTCCCACCCCCGCCCCCACCCCCACATACAATGTCACAATCTAGCGACTGGGGTGCCCAGCCCCAGTGAACACCTAAGGCTCTGCCCCTCACTGTAACAGGAGCGACCAGAACAAAAGAGAGAGAGAGAGAGAGAGAGAGAGAGAGAGAGAGACACATGTCTCAAACAGAAGAACAGATCAATGCTCCAGGACTCACCCTTTTGATCGACCAAGAGATAGCCAATCTATCAGATGCACAATTCAAAACACTGGTGATCAGGAAGCTCACAGAATTGGTTGATTTTGGTCACAAATTAGACGAAAAAATGCAGGTTACCATAAAAGAGATGAAGGAAGATGCACGGAGAACCAATAGTGATGGGAAGGAAACTTGGACTCAAAACAATAGAGTGAACCAGAAGGAAGAAAACAACAACCAATCAGGGAAGAACAGGGAAATAAGAATTCAAAAAATGAGGAGAAGCTTAGGAACCTCCAGGACATCTTTAAACGTTCCAACATCCGAATTATAGGGGTACCAGAAGGGGAAGAGGAAAAGCAAGAGATTGAGCACGTATTTGAACAAATAATAAAGGAGAACTTCCCCATTCTGGAAAAGGAAATAGACTTCCAGGAAGTCCAGGAAGCTCAGAGAGTCCCAAAGAAGTTGGACCCAAGAAGAAACACACCAAGGCACATCATAATTACATTAGCCAACGTAAAAATGAAGGACAGAATCCTAGAAGCAGCAAGAGATAAGGGGACAGTCACCTACAAAGGAGTTCCCATCAGACTGTCAGCTGAGTTCTCAAAAGAGACCTAACAGGCAAGAAGAAGCTGGAAAGAAGTATTCCAAGTCATGAAAGACAAGGACCTATATCCCAGATTATCTATTCAGCAAAGCTTTCATTTAGAATGGAAGGGCACATAAAGTGCTTCTCAGATAAGGTCAAGTTCAAGGAGTTCATCATCACCAAGCCCTTATTTTATGAAATGTTAAAGGGACTTATCTAAGAAAAGAAGATAAATAAAAAACATGTATAGTAAAAGGACAGCAAAGGCACAATTATTAACAACCACACCTAAAGCAAAACCAAAAGAAACTAAGCAAACAACTAGAACAGGAACAGAACCACAGAAATGGAGATCACATGAAGGGTTAGCAACAGGGGAGTGGGAGGAGGAGAGAGGGGGAAAAGGTACAGAGAATAAGTAGCATAGATTGTAGGTTGAAAATAGATAGGGGGAGGGTAAGAATAGTATGGGAAATGTAGAAGCTAAAGAACTTATAAGTATGACACATGGACATGACTAAAGGGGGGATATGGGTGGGAGAGGGTGTACAGGGTGGAGGGGAGTGAAGGGGGGAAAATGGGACAACTGTAATAGCATAATCAATAAAATATATTTTAAAAAATGGGCAAAGGACCCAAACAGACACTTCTTCAAGGAAGACATATAGATGACCCATAAACACATGGAAAAAATGCTTAACACCACTAGCCATCAGAGAGACACAAATTAAAACCACAGTTGGTCTGAAGGTTGGGGGTTATTGTTAAGCTGATTAACAAATTAAAACCACAATGAGATATCACTTCATGCCGGTCAAAGTGGCCATCATTAATAAATCAGCAAACAACAAGTGCTGACAAGGATGTGAAGAAAAGCGAATTCTAGTGCTCTATTAGTGGGAGGGTGGGGAATGCAGACTGGTGCAGACACTGTGGAAAATAGTATGAAATTTCCTCCAAAAATTAAAAATGGAACTACCTTATGACCCAGCAATTCCACTACTGAATATACCCTAACAACACTGAAACACCACTTCAAAAGAATGTATGCACTCCTATGTTCACACAGCCAAGTGTTGGTAACAGTCTAAATGCCATCAGTACATGAATGGATTAAAAAAATTGTGGTACATTTACACAGTGGAATACTAAGCAGCAGAAGGAAAGAAGGAAGTACTACCTTTTGGGATAGCATGGATGGAAATGGAGATTATTATGCTAAATTAAATAAGCCAGACAGCAAAAGACAAATAGCATGTAACCTTACTTATAACTGGAATCTAATGAACACATAACGAGAAAAAAAGAATTGAGACATGGAAACATGGCATAGACTGATAGCTGTGGGAGTGGAGGAGGGAGACGTGGGATAGGGGAAAGACGGAGAAGGGATTAGCCAAGGAATATGTATGACTGACTCATGGACATGGACAACAGAGAGAGGATTGACTGCAGGTGACAGGGGTGGGCTGGGTAGGGAGAAGGGAAAAAATTGGGACAACTGTAATAAAATAAATAATAAAATAAGGAAGTAGGAAAACAAATTTTAGGAAAAACGACTTTTTAATTAAAAGATACGGGGGTATAATAAACATCACTGAAATATTATGGTTACAATATTGAATAATTACTCTAAATACAATCATCTCATGTTTCTTAACTGACCTGATTTCATTATCTTAATCTTTTATATATAGGAATCATTTTTCTATTGAATCATCTGGATATTCCAGGCCAGAAATAACTATTGTTTTGTGTCTGGGACACAATGAACTATTTGATGACTATGGGAATGAAGCAACATATTTAACTCAAAGAAACTGTAATACTACTAACAATGAATGAGAAGAGACCTTATTACTATTCCCTTTCCTTAATGAACAATAGAACTGCCAGACTAGACTATTCTAGCTTCATAATAATAACTCTAATTCGTAAATTGAGGAAGGAAAAAAACCAGTTGTCTCCCCTAGTGAAGTACTTAAGTCAATTATGGCCTTGGTATAAATCTTACTTTGAAAGAATGGCTCTCAATTTTAAAACAACTTTGCATCCTGGTTCTCATTTGGTAATGTCTCGGTACATTTTTTGGTGGTTGTTCTGAGAGAGGCATGCTGCTACTAGCATTTAGTGGGTAGAGACCAGGAATGATATCCTTACACCATATACAAAAATTAACTCAAAAGAACGGTAAACAATAACTCTGACATATATCAGTACACTAATGTTCAAAGAAGCATTATTCACAATAGCTAAAAAGTACATGCACTCCAAGTATTTACTACTAAATGAATGGGAAAAAAATGGGGTACATACACACAATGCAATATTCAGATATGAAATGAATTCTGATACATGATATAACATGGATAAATCTTGAAGACAAACTAAGTGAAATACGTCAATCTCAAAAAGATAAATATTGTATGTTTCCACTTATTTGAATAACCATAGTCAAATTCATAGAGACAGAAAGTAGAATAGTGGCTATGGGTGGGGGGCTAGAGTTAGAAAAGAATGGAGAGTTATTGTTTAATGTGTATAGAGATTTAGTTTGGGATGAAATAAAGTTCTGGAAATAGATGGTGGTGAGGGTTGCTAAAAAAGGTAAAGGTGATTAGTGCCACTGAGCTATACACCAAAAATATGGTCAAAATGGTAAATTTTATGTTATATATACTTTATCACAATAAAAGGAGGTACTTTTTCTAAAAGTTTATTTTTTAAAAGAGTCCCAGGTAATGCTGAGAAAGTATAAACTCCTAAGCACCTGACACTTGCCGGACTCTAAATTCTTTATCCATAAAGCCTACACTAATAATCTCTCTCATGAGAGTGTAATTCTAAAGGATGTTAGACTAAATCTACAGAACCAAGAATAGAGTATATATGTGCTTTTAGACAATAAATTTTGTTTTTAACTAAACTGAAAACTTACTTCATGAGATGATAGTTACCACATTACCATGTCATGTATTTCTCCCAAGCTATAGGTGTATTAAGGAATGGCAATCTTATCTCAAATGAGGTTGTGAATGGAAAGTGTTCTGCAAGTTAGCATATATTACATTTAACATGGTATTATTAAAAATGTGTGCAATGAATATCATTTTCTTCTTTAAACTTAATCTTTATTATATATTTCTCCATTACTATTTAGTCCCCTTATACCTCCTTCCCCCAGCACTGTTGCCCAAGTCCATTCCTCAATCCCCCTACAACCTAACCTCCCCCTCCACTAGCTGTCACCTGTTCTTCATCTATGAGTCTGTCTCTGTTTTGCTTGTTAGTTCAGTTTGTTCATTATATTCCACATATGAGTGAAATCATATGGTATTTGACTGGCTTATTGCATATAGTATAATGTTCTCCAGGTCCATCCACACTGTTGGAAAGGGTAAAATTTTCTTCTAATTTTAGCTAAGTAGAATTCCATTGTGTAAATGTCCCATAGTTGTTTTATCCACTCATCTATTGAAGGATACTTGCGCTGCTTCCATATCTTGGCCATTGTAAATAACTCTGTAATGAACATAGGGGTGCTTACGTTCTTTCTAATTAGTGTTTTGGGTTCCTTTGGATATATTCCCAGAAGTGGGACAGCTGGATCAAAAGGCAGATCCAAGTTCAACTTTTCGAGGTATCTCCATACTGCTTTCCACAGTGGCTATACCAGTCTACATTCTCACCAACAGTGCACTAGGGTTCCTCTTTCTCCACATCGTTAGCACTTGTTGATTTACTGATGATAGTCACTCTGACAGGTGTGAGATGGTAACTCATTGTGGTTTTAATTTGTATTAAATTTTATTTGTATTAATTTAATTTGTATTTCTCTGATGATTAGTGACACTGAGAATCTTTCTCTCCAAATGTCCACTGGTCACCTGGATGTCGTCTTTGGAGAAGTGTCTATTCAAGTCCTTTGCCCATTTTTTCACTGGTTGGAATTTTTTTGGCGTTTAGTTTTGGAAGTTCTTTGTAAATTTTGGATATTAACCCTTTATCAGATGTATCAATGAACATGTTCTCCCATTTTGTAGTTGTCTTTTTATTTTGTGATGATTTCCACTGTTGTGCAAAAACATTTTAGTTTGATGAAGTCCCATTTGTTTATTTTTTTCTCTTGTCTCCATTCCCTGGGGGAGATATAGATGATAAAAAAATTTCTACAAGCAACATCCGAGATTCTGCTATGTTTTCTTCTAGGATTTTTGTGGTTTTGGGTCTAACATTTAAATCTTTGATCTATTTTGAATTTATTCTTGTGTGTAGTTTAAGAAGGTGGTCTAGTTTCATTTTTATGCATGTATCTGTCCAATTTTTTCCAACATCATTTATTGAATAGACTATCTGTAGCTCATTGTATGTGTTTGCTTCCTTTGCCCAATATTAATTGACTATAAAGGTGTGGGTTTATTTCTGGGCTCTTTATTCTGTTCCACTGATCTATATGTCTGTATTTATGCCACTACTAGGCTGTTTTGACTACTATGGCCCTGTAGTACAGTTATTAGGTAGAGTGATTCCTCCAACTTTGTTCTTCTTTCTCAGGTTTGCTGTTGCTATGTGTGGCCTTTCATGGTCCCATATACATTTTTGAAATATTTGTTCTAGTTCTGTGAACTATGGTCCTAGAATCTTGACAGGAATTACATTGAATCTATACATTGCTTTGGGTACTATGGACTTTTTAACATTGTTAATTCTTCCTATCCATGAACATGGTATGTGCTTCCACTTATTTGTATCTCCTTCATTTTCTTTCTCCAGTGTCTTATAATTTTCTGAGTACAGGTCTTTTACATCCTTGGTTAGGTTTATTCCTAGGTATTTCTTTCTTTTTGCAATAATTGTGAATGGGATTGTTTTCTTAATTTCCCTTTCTGTTAGTTCATTATTGGCATACAAATGTGTAACCCTGGTTGGGTGTGGCTCAATGGAATGAGTGCCAGCCTGGGAACCAAAGGCTCTTTGGTTTGATTCCCATTCAGGGCACCGGCCTGGGTTGCGGGCCAGGTCCCCAGTCAGCGGTGAGCAAGAGGCAACCACACATTGATGTTTCTCTCCCTTTCTTTCTCCTTCGCTTCCCCTCTCTCTAAAATTAATAAATAAAATCTTTAAAGAAATAAAAAATAAAAGGGCAACTGATTTCTGAATATTAATTTTGTATATTGCTACTTCACTGAATTTATTTATCAGTTCTAGTAGTTTCTTGGTGGAATTTTTGTGGTTCTCTATGTACAGTATCCTGTCATCTACAAATAATGACAGTTTTACTTCTTCTTTTCCAAATTGGATGCCTTTTATTTCTTCTTCTTGTCTTATTGCTGTGGCTAGGATGTCCAGTACTATGTTGAATAAGAGAGATGAAAGCCAACATTCCTGTCTTGTTCCCGATCTTAAAGGGAATGCTTGTAGTTTTGCCAGTTGAGTATGATGCTGGCAGTGTGCTTGTCATATATGGCCTTTATTATGTTTAGGAATGTTCCTTCTATTCTCACTTTGCTGAGAGTTTTGATCATAAATGGGTGCTGGATTTTATCAAAAGCTTTCTTCTGTATGTATTGATATGATCATGTAGTTTTTATCCTTCATTTTTTGTTTGTGGTGTATCACATTTATTGATTTGTGAATGCTGTACCATCCTGGAATTTCCAGAATAAATTCCACTTGATCAAGGTGTACCATCTTTCTGATGCATTGCTGTATTCAGTTTGCTTATAGTTTGTTGAGGATTTTAGTGTCTGTGTTCATTAGAGTATTGGCCTATAATTTTCTTTCTTTGTAGTGTCTTTATCTGGTTTTGGAATTAGGATAATGCTAGCCTCATAAAATGAGTTTGGGGCCTTACTTCCCCTTGAATTTCGTGAAATTGTTTTGAGAAGGAAAGGTGTTAGTTCTTGGAATGTCTGGTAAAATTCACCTGTGAAACCATCTGGTTCAGGGCTTTTGTTTGTTGGCAATTTTGTGATTACTGCTTCAGTTTCATTATCTATTCAGATTCTCTGATTCAGTTTTGGAAGACTGTATATTTCCAGGAATTTGTGCATTTTATCCAGGTTGTCCAGTTTGTTGGCATATAATTGTTCAAAATATATTCTTACAATCCTTTGTATTTCCTTGATGTCAGTTGTTACTCCTCTTTCATTTCTGATTTTATTTGGGTCCTTTCTTTTTTTTTTCTTGATGAGTCTGTTTAAAGGTTTGCCCATCTTGTTTATCTTTTCAAAGAACAAGCTCTTGGATTCATTGATCTTTTGTTATCATTTTTTAAAACTCTATTTTATTTATTTCTGCTCTAATCTGTTACTTCATTCCTTCTACTCAACTTTGGACTTTGTTGTTCCTTTTCAAGTTCTTTTAAGTGTGAGGTTAGATTGTTTATTTGAGTTTTTTCTTGTGTGTTTTTTTTTTTTTTTTTTTTTTTTTTTTTTTTTTTTTGAGACAGGCCTGTACTGCTATGAACTTCCACCTTAGGATTGCTTTCCCAGTGTCTCACCGATTTGGAATAAGATTTTGAAAGAAATCAAGGTATCTTTTGATTTCTTCCTTGATCTTATTGT
This sequence comes from Phyllostomus discolor, assembly GCF_004126475.2. Classification (NCBI taxonomy): domain Eukaryota; kingdom Metazoa; phylum Chordata; class Mammalia; order Chiroptera; family Phyllostomidae; genus Phyllostomus; species Phyllostomus discolor. Next base: position 39,877,297 of record NC_040911.2, on the reverse strand, counting down.
TGACCCATTCATTGTTTAATAACATGTTATTTAGCTGCCATATCTTTGTGTGTTTTCCAGCGTTCTTCTTTTGATTGATTTCTAGTTTCATAGCATTGTGATAAGAGAAGATGCTTGATATGTTTTCAATCTTCTCAAATTTGTTGAGACTTGTCCTAACAGGGGGTCTGTCCTAGAAAACATTCCAAATGCATTTGATAAGTATGTATATTCTGGTGTTTTGGGGTGAAATGCTCTGAAAATATCAATTAAATACATTTAATCTAGTGTGTCATTTAAGGCTGCTGTCTCCTAGCTGATTTTCTGCCTGGAATACCTATCCATTAAAGTCAGTGGAGTGTTAAAATTCCTAACTATGACTGTACTTCTGCCGATCTCTCCCTTTTTGTCCATCAACATTTGCTTCACATCTTCAGGTGCTCCTATGTTGGTGCATACATGTTTACTAGGGTTATATCCTTTTGTTAGATTGTTCCCTTTATAATTATGTAGAGTCCTTTGTCTCTTACTATAGTCTTGGTTTTAAAGTTTATTTTGTTGGATATAAGTACTGGTATCCCAGCTTTATCTTTTTAATTTTCCATTTGCATGAAATATCTTTTTCCATCCCTTTACTTTTTTTCTCTGAATATCTTTTAATCTGAGATGGGTCTCTTGGAGGTAACATATATATGGGCCTTATTTTTTTTATCCATTCAACTATCCTATGCCTCTGGTCAGATCATTTAAGCCATTTATATTTAAAGTGATTATTGATAGATATGTATGTAGTGCCATTTTATTGTTAGACTGTTTTCCTGTTTGTTTTTTCCTCTTCTACCCCTTTTCCCCTCCTCCCCCTCTTCTTCTTAAAGCAAGCCCTTTAATATTTGTTGCAGTACTTAAATGTTATCATTTCCTTTTCCCCAAATTTAATAGCCAACAAGTATTAATTTACCTACATTTCTAGTCTGTATGATACTGAATAGTGGAAATGTTGAAGTGGTACATGGTATTACAGAAGATCAAAGGCTTTTCAGTCAAAGAGATTTAGATTTGAATCCTGATACTGTCGTTCACTATAAGTGTGACCTGTAGCCAAGATTTTGAATTTTTTCTGTCTTCTATTTTTAATCCTACTCCTATCATTTCTTTAATTCCATCTCAAATGAATGGAAAAAGTAATTTTATAAACTTAATACTTGTGCCTCTAAATTAAGAGTGTACAAAATCAGAAAGCTCAAAGAAATTCTGCCAAAAATCAAGCTATTTTTTACCCTACTCTCACACCATCCAGGAACAGATGGTAAAGACTGCCTTCTTATTTGAAGACATTTAAATGGTAAAATTACCAAAAGAACTATTATTTGCAAAAGATAAGCAATTTTGCAAAACAAACAAACAGTTAAATTAAAACTGTTATGTAATTTTTAAAAACTTAGCTGGTCAGAAAGGTCACTCCAGAATAAAAGTATTCCTGGTATTTTAAGGGTAGGAAGTGAAGAAGGGGTAGGAAGAGGGAAGGGAAGAAGAGAACAATAAGTTCCACAGACTTTAATTTTTCTTTTTCCCCCCCATACTATAACCACAAAATGGGAGCTATTAGGATTAGGAAAAGATATTAAAATGTTTGTACGTATGTTAAATCTAAGTGTATGACAGCAAAACCATAGATAATATAGAACTTTAAAAATATAGAGATGATACTAATTACTTAAATATAGAAATTCTTTAAATATAAAGTCATTTTGAGTTAAATCAATAAAGTAATTCACTTTACCAGCCTTTTTATTTAAAAAATTTTAATTATTTTTTTTAGAGAGAGGAGAAAGGAGGGAGAGAAACATCAGTGTTTGGTTGCCTCTTGTGCACCCCCTACTGGGGACCTGGCCCGCAACTCAGGCATGTGCCCTGAGTAGGAATCAAACCAGCGACCCTTTGGTTCACAGGCCGGCACACAATACACTAAGCCACATCAGCCAGGGCTACTTGTTTTATTTTTTCATAACTATAAACAGTTATATTAAGGAGGTATAACAATTATCATAAAATGCCATTGATATGGATGCCCCAATTCCACTAGACTATGAGCTCCAAAAGGTAAAGAACATTTGTTGGTCTGATCACTGTTGTTTTCCTAGTGCCTGAAATGAAATAGTGCTCAGAATATAGTAGATGTTCAGTAGTTATTGACTAGGTTAGCTCCTTTACAATTAATTATCAGCTCTTCAACTAAAAAAAAAGTCCTCTTTACCTTTTAGAGTCATTTATTGTGTGGTTATTCTAGCTATTTATGCAAATTGTTTCACTCTGAAAAAGAATTTCAATCAATACAATAGATACTTGTACTTCTCCAATCCCCTTTAATTTTCTTTGGATTTATAAACATATTTGTATGTTTTTAGCCTTCTTAAACTTTACTAAGAACATAACTTTAATAAAAACACAAAGCTTTTCAATGCAACCATTATCACCTTACTCTAACTTATCTCTCTGTCTTGCAAGTTTCTCATGCAGTATGAGGGCAATGACCATGTCACATTTACTTATGAGGAGGAAGAAGTTACTTACTTCCTAGAGTAGGACTATTAATAAATGCCCTCAAGGTCAAGTTGCTCCTGTAGCTTCTCCAGAAAGCAGGTTACTCAATGTCATTCTGTATAGTAGTATAATTTCTTAACTTCCACAAGAATTTGTTTCCCCTTTTCCCTTCTCAATTTTATAGCTCACTATAAGCATACATATTATTTAAAGATAATATAACATTTCTTTTACAATATTTAATAACCAGAATATTTGGCTAATTTTGGCAAACCTACATGATCGACTTCTTCAAAATTGACAAGATTTTGCTCTTCTGAAAAGTCTCAACTAGACAGGCAGTCCTTAAGACAAATACCTAATTTGTAACTGTTCCTAAAATCACACAGCTGAGTTCATTTCCATTATTACTGTTCCTTGCTATTGCTATTGCAGGAAATGAGGGACTGGTAAACACTATCCTTTCTTTGCTAGTCAAAAGGGAAGAAAGTTCCTGAGGCTTTGATAGGGGAAAAGTAATTCTTGGCCTCTCAAACCCACATAGATGATGTAACTTTGGTGCCATTATAACTTTGAGCTATGTTAAACAAGGTTTCCTGTAAATCTTGTAATTTTAACTTTGTTTTGAAATAGGGAAATGTTCTAAACTAGATGAAAATTAACTTCTTGCACACTACATATTTTTATTTGTGAAATGCAAACTTTAAGCTTGAGGGAAATCAAGTGTACCACAATTTCCTATATCCTTATACAAATTAATATTCCTTATACAAATTTGTATCCTTACACAAATTTTATTATAGGATCTTTTATTTTAGATTTTAGTAAAAATGAAAGAATAACTTGTATTTTCACAAAGAATACATTTTAATTAACTCTTATTTATTGACTCTTCCATAATGAGATATGTCTGAAACAAAAAGCAATTCATGGAGGCATAGGTAAATGCAGCTAGCCTTGTCATACAACCACAGTTACATTGCAAAACACGTATTACTCAGAATCATCAGAAAAATCAAGCTGTATGGAAGTCTGACAACTAAGGAATTAAAGAAACCACATTCATCCAGATGGGCGGGGGGAATGGAGGGGCGCAAACCCGGAACCATCTGGTTCCAAACCCATGTTGGTGGATATAATATGGAGGGGTGTCTAGGGAGCAAGGGATCCCAGCCCCACACCAGACCACCCAACCCAGGGTTCCAGTGCCAGGAGATAAATCCCCATAATTTCTGTCTGTAAAAACCAGTGGGGGCTGAGTTGGTGGAATAAACTGTGGGATTCTCAGTCCTCTACTCTTAGTGGACCTTGTACCTTACACAGACTTACTCCGACTCACTTCTTCCGGGACCCCAGCTCTAGGGCAGTACCTTGAAGGGGCCCCATGGCATAGAGGGAGGAACTAAAGTATCTGGCATCACACAAGAGCTGGGGGTACAGTTTCCTCCCAGGCAGAACTGCAGACAGCAGCCATTGTACCTTTTCTGAGCTCTCCCCCATACAGAGCCACAGTGCAGAGGAACCATATCTGAATCTCCATCAACTTGGCTCACAAGGTTAGGTCCTGCATTGACAATTACCTAGCATTCTGCCCCATCCAACTTACAGGCCCACACAAGTTGGTAAAATGGTTTTTCCATAAGAAGGGCTGGGCTAGACACAGGCTTTACACCCTCCTAAGTCTGCTCATACAAGCAACAGCTAAGCCCAGTTCCTGTACCTCTATCTGAGCACTCCAAGGCCCAGCACCAGCAGCAGACATCTACAGATGGCTTAAGCTTAGCCAAGGGGCCACAGACAGAAGAAAGGTGGAGGCTGACCTTGGACGGCATCACCCAGGGAACCCCAGAGCCTGTGATAGCAGAGGACAGTTACAGACCACACTGGAGCATCTTCCAGTCACCTCCACAAGCCACAGAGTCAGGTGGCTGTTGGCCAGGGGACACAGCCAGTCTTACCAGCTATCTAAACTGGGCAAATCCTTCACATTGACCTGCTTATAACAATCAAGACTCATCTACAAGAGGAGGGAGTACTCAACTCACACAGAGGGCACACCTCAATTACCCAGCTTGGGTGATAGGGGAGGTGGTACCACTGGACCCTATAGGACACCTACATTAAGCCACACTACCAAGACACTGAATCAAAGCAGCTCTACCTAATACATAGAAACAAACACAGGGAGGCTGCCAAAATGAGGAGACAAAGATATATGGCCCAAATTAAAGAACAGAACAAAATTTCAGAAAAAGAACTAACCAAACTGGAGATAAGCAATCTATCAGATGCAGAGTTCAAAACACTAGTTACAAGGATGATCAAGGAACTCTGTGGGTACTTCAACAGGATAAAAAGACCCAGGCAGAAATGAAGGATATGCTAATTGAAATAAAGAACATTTTACAGGGAATCAAAAGTGGAGTGGATGAAGTGAAGAATCAAATAAATGTTTTGGAATTAAGGAACAAAAAGATAACCAGTCAGTACAGCAAAAAATTGAGGATAGTGTAAGGAACCTCTGGGACAATTTCCAAAATGTTCCAACATTCACATCATAGGGGTGCCAGTGGTGAAGGATTAGGCAAACAAGTCCAGGGAGCTCAGAGAATCCCAAACAAGATGGGTTCTGGTTTGGGGACCACACCATGACACATATTTAATGCCAAAGGTTAAAGATAAAGAGATAATCTTAAAAGCAGCAAGAGAAAAAGCAGATGGTTACCTATAAAGGAGTTCCCTTAAGACTGTCAGCTGATTTCTCGAAAGAAACTATGTAGGCTAGTAGGGACTGGCAAAAGTATTCAATGTGATGAAAAACAAGGATCTACAATCTAGATTAGATTACTGTATCCAGCAACGCTATCATTTAGAATCCAAGGGTAGATAAAGTGCTTCCCAGACAAGGTTAAGCTAAAAGAGGTCATCATCACCAAGCCATTATTATATAAAATATTGAAAGGACTTATTTAAGAAAAAGAGGAAGATCAAAACTATGAATATTAAAATGGCAATAAATATATCACTATCGACAACTGAATCTAAAAAACATACTAAGCAAACAAGCAGAACAGAAATGAATTCATAGTTATGGAGAAGACTGGGATGGTGACCAGAGTGGGGTGTGGGGATAACCAGATAAAAAAATTGAAGGGATTACAAAGTACAAATTGTTAGTTACAGAAGAGGCAGGGACACATTAAGAGCAAGTATAGGAAATGGAGTTGCCAAAGAAATTATATGCATGACCCATGGACATGAACAAAGGAGGGGGATAACTGGAGGGTATAGGGGTTGCTGGATAGAGGGGGACAAAGGGGGAAAAATTGGGACAACTGTAATAGCATAATCAATTAAAAAAGGAAAAGAAACCAACGGAAAACAAAGAGCAACTAAAATCAAATATCAAATTATAACTGATGAACCCAATTCAATAACATGTGTATAAAATTTCATCTATCTTGAGAGACTCGAGAGAAGTAGCATATATATATATAATTTTCACAATATTATCAAATATTCTCTAAGTTAGGACAATACCCATGTACCTTAGATTTTCATCAGACACACACATATATTAGCAAGGGAGTTTGAACAGACTACCACCACTACTTTCAAATATTCTCTCTTAATATGCAAGAAAAAATAACTTACTGTCTCGAAGTGTTTCCCAAGCCCACTGATCATTTTTGAAGAAGAGATGTCGTTTGATTTCTTCTACACCATTTCGCCCTAATCTTACCTCTCTGAATAGAGAAGAAAGGAGAAAAGTTATTAATCATTTAAAATATTATTATAATCTGTTCACATTTATTTGTGGGCACAATGTTAAATCTGTACAGAATAAACATAGGTCTATATTCATTGTCAGCATAATTTTCAGCTCAAAAAAATAAGTTAAAGGCTAAGAATATTTAAGAATTTTTAAAGAAAAAGTATATAAGAAAACACAGATTTGTTGATACTCCATGACTTTCTGTTGATATTAATCCAGATGAATCACTCATCCTGGTTCATAAGCATAATGAATAAAAGAGTAAATTTTCTCAGGTTTTTAAAATAGTGGAAGTTATACATTTTTTTGCAACCAACAACTTTACTTCACACCAGAAGCTAATAAAAAGTCAGAAAGGCATTTTAAATTAAAAATTTCCATTTTATAATCTATTAAATATTTCTGACCAATCAAAAACCAATAACTAATTCTTGACATTACTACAAAACTGATGTTTTTTATTGGGACAAGTTACTGGTTCCTGGCCTCTTGAGTGAATACATTTAAAGATGTGCCTTTAGCTGATTTTGAGAGAGGAACTCAGTAACTTCTGTTCTCCAGTAGAGTGCTTATCAGCAACAAGAAAACCCAAATTCCAATTTTTTTTCAAGAGTTAAAAGCTAAATTGCTTTAGATATGTGATACTTTTCAAAGAACTATTCACTACAGAACTGACTTATGACCCAGTGGTTCCACTTCTGGGAATACATCCAAAGAAATCTGAAACACTAATTTGAAAAAATATATGCACCTCTATGTCACTGCAGTGTTATTTACAATAGCCAAGATTTGGAAGCAGCCCTAGAGTCTATCAGTACATGAGTGGATAAAAAAGTTGTGGTACATTTACCATATTTAATTGACTACTACTCGGCTGTAAAAAAGAAATCTTACTCTTTATAACAGCCTGAAGAATATTACATTAAGTGAAATAAGACAGAAAAAGACAAGTACCATATGATTTCGCTCATATGTAGAATTTAATGAACAAAATAAACTACCAAACAAAAGAGAAATGGGCTTGTAAATAGAGAACAGACTGAGAGCTGACAGAGGGAATGGGGAGTTGTGGGGCTGGGTGAAAAGTTGAGGGATTAAGCAAGAAAAAAAACAAAGACACAGACAACGGTATGGTGATTACCAGGGGAAAAGGGGGGTAGGGGAGTTAGAAGAGGGTATAGAAGGGATAAATGGTGATGGAAAAAGACTTGGGGTGAAGAATGCACAATACAATATAGATATGATGTATTGTATACAATATACATATGATGGAATTATATACCTGAAACATATCATTTCATTAACCAATGTCACCCCAATAAATTCAATAAAAGAGAAATAAAAAGTTCTCACTGACTCTCCCAGACTGGATGGGGGAACCTACCCATGATTCTAGGGCACACACTACTTAATTTGGAGTATATATCTCCCTATACAGTAAGTGCCTCCTTTGCTTGTCTTTTCCCCCAAAGGACAATGAGGTAGTAGAGAACAGCAGGTGTGTATCTCATTCATTTCTATATTCCTAGCACCTAACATGGCACAGCACCTATATCTACATAACACATTAACAAGTAAAAATGTGAAAAACTATCAATTGCAGGTTCTAAGGTACATACTTAAGAAGGATAATTTAAATAATTAGTGTAAATCTGAAATCAAAACAAATTTAAAAATACTAGGCTTCCCTAGTATTTAAATGAACTATATACAATCATAATGTTAAGTGAAATCTTAGTTCTAAGTCATTTGGCTGATGTTTAAATTAAAAAATTAAACTACAGGGGTATGCATAATATGCTACTTTAGTTTCTAAAACACATGCACACATGTACATTTATACGATGATTATCTCTAGAAGGAAGGAGGTAAGAAATATCTTTTTTATATCTTTGCACTATTTACTTAATTTCAACAAAATATACCACACATAATTAAATCAGTTTTCCACCTCTACTGAGGTATATTGATAAAATTTTAAGATATTTAAAGTGTACAACATGAAGATCTGATACATGTACACATTGTGATAGGATTTCCCCAGTGAGTTAACTAACACATCCATCACCTCACATACCCTTTTTTGTTTGTATGAGAACTTAATTAAGTTCTACTTTTTCAGCAAATTTCAATTATACAATACAGTGTTACCTTAAATGACTTCAATTGGAAGATGCACCATCACTGTTCTACCATTAGGAAAAAATTTTTCCCAATGAACTTAACACACGCCATTGCTTGTAAAATTTCAGAGATGTAAACGTGGTAGAAAAAATCTCAGACTCAATAATATATACCACCATTTTATACTACATCAAGTTAAATATTAGCCCTGGCTGGCGTTGATCAGTGGATTGAGCATGGGCTGTGAACCAAAGCATCCCAGGTTCAATTCCCAGTCAGGGCACATGCCTGGGTTGCAGGCCATGCCCCCCAGCAACTGCATCAATATCAAAATATTGATATTTTTCTCTCTCTCCCTCCCTCCCCTCTCTAAAAATAAATAAATAAAATCTTTTTTAAAAAAGTTAAATACTTAACAAGAAAATAAAAAGAATCATCCAGTCTGTCAGAAAAGATATATTGTATCTCAGTTTCTTAGGTAAAGCAAGTAAATTGAGATCCAAAAAAGGCATGCAGAAAATCATAAGATTATATTAGGTTTCACTGTAATGAATGTGTTTGAGAATGGCAACATTTTTATTTCAATACTGTAAACACAGGCACTCAAAAACTGAGCAGCAAAATGAGAATTTCTTTAAGATAAATTTAAGTAAATTCAATGTTAAGATTATTTACCTATCAGTAAGGAAGGCACAAATAAGATTTTTTGCTTCTTTTGATATGTCATTATCATCAGGGAAGGTAAGTGAATTTTTATGGTTCATAATCTTACTGTAAGTTCCAACCAGAGAATCTGCATAAAAAGGTGTATCACCTGAAAAAAATGACAAGAAAAACAAAAGCACAATAAGATACATTAAAAAAAATCAGTTTCAAAGGAAGAGTCAGTGTTACCTGTTTAAAGATTACTAAGTTTATACACACACACACACTAAAAACACATGCTTAATATGTAAAAAGAAATACACATTAAAAAGTTGCTTTAATCTTCTAAATAGCTTTTGAAAACACACAAAGCAGGGGTTTGGATTAATTTGTTTCCTATACACAAAATCAATACTTTCTAATATCTTATTTTAATAGAAGAAACTAAGCTGTAAGTTTGGAAGTAAACAATTATTTTAGAAGTACACAGAATTCTCTTTACTCACCTACAAGCATTTCATATAAAAATACGCCAACTGACCACCAGTCACATTCTCGTCCATAATAACCATCACCACCTTGAGATTTTAATACTTCAGGGGAAATATAATCAGGTGTCCCAACTGCTGTATCACATCGTACCATACCTTCCTAAAAAGAAATGCAGGTCAAATTTGGATTAGGATACAAAGTCTCAATTATTTAAAATGGCATATAATCTGTAGAACTCTAAATCTTTGAGCTACAAAACTATATCAAAATGTAAGGCAAAGTTAACAAAAATGAACAAATAGCTAATCATATATACATATTATACACAGAGTATATTCAAATATATGTGTATACACAAGTGATTATCATCTTGTAATAATACTAGACACACTGCCAACATTTATTATACCCAGCTGGGCTAATATAATGTTCTCATCTTAACAGCAACTAATGCAGTAAGATTGAGGGGCTCATAGGATGAAACATTTGATAATATTAATATAGAAATTCTGATTTCATTATCTTTACTAAAATAGCCATTTAATTCAACAATGCTTAAAACTGAAGAACACACATAAGAGTCAACTATACAAATACATTAGGGGAAGCATGGGAAAAGGGCATGATGGTGGTAAGCATACTGAGTATCTATCTAATATATATTTTAATCATCAAAAAAACTATACGTAACTATTATTTATTTTAGCTGGTATTAATGCAATAAAATTATAATGTTCACAAAAAAGTTCTCAAGTAGTGTTTCCTTCTAACCAGTAATTTCCTTTTAAAACAATAAATACAACTTCCTGAATATTGTTCTGTGATAATTTCCAAAGAATATAAACTGTTTCAACTGAAAAAGCAGCATACTTGCTACTTCAGCTATATACATTATTGATAATATAAACAGTGAGAATGGGTATATTTTACGATTGATTCACTAAATAGTAAGATATTTACTAGAAGGCTAATTAAAAATATATACATTATTGAAATCTAATAGTTATGAAATTCTAATTTTAACATTGACACTAGTCTTTAGGGACTATTTCCATTTCTAGTTATCAGTAGTATATTACATTTATTATAAAGGATTTAGTAAATCTAGCAATCTACACTTACCCTAGAGAGGAGAAATCACAAGTTACTAATACAACATTGAAACGGTAACATCTGTTTCAACAAATGAGACAAGTCATATCAATTCTGTACAAGTCCAGCTATAATTAGTGAATTTTTATGACATTTTTGAAAAAGCGTATGTCTTGAACTAGCAAAAAAATCTATTAAAATGTAATTATTTAACCTTATTCATCTTCATACAAGTACCAAAATCAGCTAACTTCAAATGTCCAGCTTTATCCAGCAGCATGTTATCAGGCTTCACATCTCTGAGGGGGAAAAAGAGAGTATTTCTGAAATAGATCAGACACTGATAAAATTATACGAAGCACTTATTTTAGGCTATTTCCTCACTCAATATATATAAGGAACTTCTGACTTGTGTGTGCTCTCTATTCACCTGTAGACATTTAACTTCATCAGGGAAAATTCTTTGTATGTTAATGCCTCAGAAGGCGACAAATAATATTCCCCTTTCTTTTAAGTAGAGTGTGTTTCTTCTGGGTGGGTGGAGGGGGGTGTCAAATCATTTGAGAGAGAATAATCATAAAAAATCTAACACTTAGAAATAAAAAGTAATTGAAACAAACACACTTCTCAACATAAGTGCATAAATATTTCCAGGACAAGGTCTAAGTCACTTTTGTATCCTTGGAACTCAGCATAGGAACTGCACAGTGGATTCAAGTACTGTTTGCAGAACAAATAAAATTATTATTCTAACAATATGATATATTCACTAATTAAAAGCAAATTAATTTGTATAGTAAAAAATGAAAACTAACATTCTGGCACATACCTCAGAAAACCAGCTTACAACTTTTGCTTTACAGAACACCAAATAAAAGCTACATAATCAGATTTTAAGGGATAGTAAAAAGCACACATACATTAACATTAAGCTGAAACGTTAAAACTACAAATTTCAAAGTTTTAAGTTCTGAAATACCACCCATGTCATATAAGAGGAGAAGAGGTGAATTTAGAGTGGGAAATGATAATTGAATAACATTTAAGTATTTTCAGCTTCTCTCATCAACCAAGGAGAAAATTTAAAGCATTTTTATCTTTACCTATGAATAAAACCCATGGAATGGATTGCGTCCAATGCAAGAACTACTTCTGCAGTATAGAATCGTGCCCATTTTTCAGGCACATCATAGTTGCTCATTAAGTTTACAAGATCTCCACCAGGCATGTATTCCATCACCATGTAGAGATAACGATCATCTTGGAATGCATAAAAAAGCTATACAAATATAAAAAATAATTAAGATCAGGCAAAATTATTTCATTTAAAAGTTGGCAAAAATAGTAATGAAAGGTTTAATTAAAATAGTCAAATTGCACAAACAATAAAAACAAACACAAACATAAACATCACAAAGTCCCTTGCATATGGAAAGGAACTGTTAACAGTTTCCAAGGATTTAGATGAAGACTTTTTCTCTATATGTTTCTATCTTAATTTAAGTTTTATACTGAGAATTAAAAATTATAATAGTTTCCTACAAGTCTCGTAAACAAAGAAATACTTTGGCTCTATTTTAACTTGTGCTTTAGTGGGGTTTACTACTTTAATTTGTATCAACACCGCAATTCTCAAGAAGTCTGATAAACTGGGCTACATTCTCAATTGTCTCTTATTAACTGTATGACTGGGCAATTTACTTAACCTCCCTGAGTCTCTGTCACTATAATCTCTCTTAGAAGAATGTAAGGGACTATATCTTGTTTGACTTTTATATCTGCTGCTCAGTCATCAAATGAATGTCTGGCAATCAGCAAATGCTTAATAAATGTCTAGTAAATAAAGCATAAATTAATCTATAAATTGGGGTGTACCTAGTAGGTATTAACTGCCTTTCAGAGTTGTTTTAAAAAATTAGCGAATATAGAAAGCACTTAGTAAAATAGATGCTCAATAAATGATAGTCAATAGGAGGAGCACTAATAACTGACAAAGAAACAAGAAGAGGGCAGCAGCTCGAGGCAAAGCAGGAAGAGTAAAGTCCATTGATAGGAATGAAATTGGCAAGAACACCATGCATAAATATATTTGTTATGTAACCAGGGGTGAAGTGGGGAAAAAAAAAGAGAGTGAGAGAGAGCAATTTTACAAAAAAAACCCAAAACATTTTAAGTAAACAGAGACTAGAATACAAGTAAAATTAATAAAATAAACCTTAGGGAAAATATACCTAATTTACCTAGACACTTACGTTTTAAGAATCTTTCTTTTTATGTTTCCTTTTTCAAGTGTTTAATGACTTTACAGGTTTAATTATTTTAATTAAAAATATATTTTGGGAAAGCTAAGAAACTAAATGGTTTGTCATGGCTATCCCAGATATACAACTGGGCACCATAGTTAAACATTGTTCATATGGGTGGCAGCTTATTTAGACAATGTATCAAGGAAAGTAAAGCTTTGAGTACATAAATTATAAATTTAACCCAAAAAGTAACAATTATATTATGTCTTAACTCTCTACAGAACACTCGGCTTTTTCTCTATCAGTGGTTCCAAACCAGAGATTATAATGGTCTCTCCCTATTCCCCAACCCAAGGGGACAATCAATACTATCAGGACACATTTTTTGGTTATTAGAACTAATATGTGGGAGTGGGGCGGGGGAGGCTACTACTGGCATTACCTGGGTAGAAACCAGGATGCTGATAAAAAATCCTAAAATGCACAGAATAGCCCGCAAAACCAAAGCCATTATCTTGCCTAAAATGTCACATAAAACCGAGCCCAGGAAACCATGATATAGACAGCTAATAAAAACAGAGCAGACAATCAAGTATAAAAGTTTCATTATGTAAATCTTAAACATTTTCCATATCCTTTTTATCCCAAGTACTAGTATGCTAAGTTACAATATGCCTCATTATATAATATCAATCAATCAATCAATCAAAAAATACATGTTAGGAATTTAGAAATGGTCTAGCCCAATAGTTTTTCTTTTTTAAAACCAGAAACTTTACTTCCCCCTTATGAAATCTTACACAAGGATCTCAATATGTAAGGCAGATAAAAAACAATGACCTGCTGCTCTACTTGAGGCAGAAACAGAAAACCCAGAATTATAACCCACCCAAAATTCTTGCCTGTCCTTTATGACTTCACCTGGGTTATCTCCACAGTTTAAAATAACCAATCAAAGCCAACTTTCACATTTTTAAGCAAGGAAATCGAGGCCCAGATGTAAATAAGTTGGCCATAGCTTCATAGACTGCCCCAGCCAAGACTAGGACATACAACTAACTACTCATTATTCTTTCCACAAAAAAGCCTAAAGCTAAAACAGTATTATTTGGAGGCCTAGCTTAATTTATTTTCCCCCTCATTCTTCCCATCCCTTCCTCTCCACAAAATGAGAAGGACAAATAGATGAACAGACAGTTAAATAAATAAAATAAGACCTCATATTTGGAAAATAAGCTTAAATTTCAATACTCAACACAAGTATCTTAGAGTATAAAAATATGACTTCTCTCAAATAAAATAATAATATGTAAAATTTCTAATATTTAAATTCTATAGAAACATAATTATTTTGTTTTGGCCTTTCCTCCTGGAGACAAGTCAATAAAACTAAACTTTATGATTTTAAAAATAATGGTATAGCAGACAATTCTTTAATTGTCAATGAATTCTCTATTACTCTTCTGAAAAACAAACTAAGCTTCTCAGATATGTTTAGTTACAAACTAGTATAGAAAAAATGAAACAAAAGAAATATCATACCTGAACAACCCAAGGACTGTTAGCAAAAGCCATGATGTCCCTTTCTTCCCAGAAAAAAGCAGAATCAGATCTCTTAATCATTTCAAATTTGCTGAGAAGCTTCATAGCATATACCTTCCTGGTGGATTTATGCCTTACCTTTAAAATTGAAAATGGGAAACAACAAATTTTTGCATTAACATTTAAATTTAAAGCTCCCAGTTTCCTAAAACCATTTAATTAAAACACTTGTTAAATTTAACATTATTGTTCTAAGCTATTTTTCCTTCTCCTCTACTGATTTATCCCAATTAAATATCAAAGCTTTAATCAGCAGAAGGAAAGATGTTAGACAAAACATCTTTATTTCCTATATTACAGTACACTCTTCCCTTCTCCACCCTGATATGCATGCTGCCTCCTATTTATAAAACTTAAGTCTAATATTAAGAATAAAGGTGTCTCATAATATCTGAAACCTTTTCTGTACCCATGAACATATGAAGAAAATATTTTACATTACTGAGTTTGACCCTAAGCTTTCATATCCTTAGGCAGAATATTTAGCAGGGGGTGTCCAACATTTTGGCATCTCTGGGCCACACTGGAAGAAGAAGAGTTGTCTTGGGCCACACATTACATACACTGAGACACATAATCATAAAGAAATATCAGAATGTTTTAAGTAAATTTATGATTTAGTGTTGGGCCGCATTCATAGCCATCCTGGGCCGCATGGCCTGTGGGCCGTGGGCTGGACACCCCTGATTCTAGAGCAATTTAAAGCAACAATTTTATAAAAATGATATTTTCCTAAATAACATGTTAAAAATACAAGTGAATTTTCATTATTAAAGTTATTGTTTTTTAACCTCATTAAAAGAACCTACCAATTGAACTTCTCCAAATGCACCTCTACCAATCACCTTCACTACTTCATAATCTTCAGCTTTCATTCGTAAATCTCTAATTTTATTTATTGTGTCTTTATCTGCATGAAAAGAAAAGTTCATTTTAAGTCACTAAAGCATTATAACACTACTTATTTTACATTTATGTTCTTGAGAAACACAATGAAACAAAGAAATTCATTTGAGAATTACTTAATATATAGTGAAACGTAAAGTTACGAAATAGTAAAAGGTTCAATGTACAAAGAATTGTTTTAAATAAATTCTGGAATGACTTCACTTTATTAAAATGTTTTCATTAAAATCTGAAGGAATGTTTTAGAAAGCAAATATAATATAAACACACACTAAGAACATTTAGTTTATTAGCTACTGGTATTTTAAGTACACATCAAATCTGAAGTGAGGGACCATGAGTAGACATTTTAGACTAATACAATTTTCTTTTTATCAAGTCAGTTTTGATGATCCTTTAAAAAAGATAAAAAGTAAGATATCAAAGGCAAACATACTAAAGAATCACATACTTGTATCATTACATTTCTCTATTTGAATTGAGATTTTAATTTAAAACAGTGGGAATCACTGCAATTATTTATATAAACCTGTCATGCTACAAACTACAATAATTTACAAATCCCCACTGGATAGATATTCTAATTCCTAATTTGGTCATAGATTAAAATACGGCTATTTTAATCCACATCAGTCAACATTGGCAAGAGTTTACATGGAAAAGCTTCACATTTCAGAGTTGTACAAAATACAGAACAGCTATTAAACTTAAGTTCCACTTCCCAATAAAAGCTGCACATGATACTGTTTTTCTTATTAAACTCACATTTCAACCCAAGTGTCTGTGTTCATAATGACCAATAAATACATGTAACGCAGAGCAAATTTTCACACAAAGATAACATAAGTACATTTAATTTTAGGCTACGTATTGACTGCAATATGCAGCAGGATGATGTAGATGATAATTAATTTACTACACAAACATTCATGTCTACCATACAGGCTCTACAGTAATCACTGTAGATATGTAAATCTAATTCTAAAACATAGTTCTTACTCTTAAAGAATTCAAACTCTAGCAAATGAAACAGGAAAAGCAATTAAAAAAAACACACACAAAACACTGCAAAGAATAAGGGAGATAAGCACAATTTGTTGAGTATGTAAAGAAGACACCTAACCCAACCCTGCCTGGGAAGGAGGTGGCTAAAAGAGGCTTTCTGGAGATGATGACTCCTGAAACGAGTCTAATATGAAGAGCAGCAGTTAGACAGGTTGCGGAGAAGAAAACAGAAAATACTACAGGCAGATAGGCATTACAAGCAAGGCATTCAGAAACTGTATACAAGTTCTGTGTTGCTAGAGTATCAAGTTTGTGGTAAGGATTAGCAGGAAAGGCTGGAGAGACCCAAACTGGTTAAGGGGCTAGAACTTTACCTATAGGCCAGTAGTTATAAAATTATTATTTAACCATCAGAAATATTTTTCACAATAAAGTTTAAAGCATCTCAATATGTAAAACACATAAAAGAAACACAGAATGATGTATTCTGTGTAAACACAGAATAGCCTGTAAGGATGAGAAAGGATCCCTAGCTCTGGTTATATGAGGTTTAGAACCATAAATAGACTATAAATTCCACACTTTGATCTCAGAAAATATATCTGCTGCAAATTTATATGGGAATGGAGATTTTGCTTCCTGTTTTAATTTCTGACAGCACAGGAAGTGTTTTATAAAGCAGCTTGGTATTACTTGTTATTCAAATAATATTAGTTGTCAAAATGACTATTACATTTAAGTTTTACATAATATTGTGATTTTGCCTTTAAACTTTAAGTTGAATTTACTGAGAACATTATCAAGTCTGGAGCAAAAACTTATTTCCAAAGTCAATCAGTGTTCAATAAAAACTCAATGACAGCTGAGAGTGGTTCCTCTCTTTCAAAAAAAAACTTTGTTTTGGTTCTTGTCTTAGTCTGCTCATAATACCATACAAAACACCATGGGCTGTGTGACTTAAATAATAGACATTAATTTTCTCACAGTTCTAGAGGCTGGAAGTTCAAGGGCAGGCGATCAGCCCTTTTGGTTTCTGATAGGACCTCTCTTCTTGGTTTGTTGGGCAGCTGGTATCTTTCTGTGTGCTCACATACTTCTGTCTTGTGTGCACACAGGTTAAAGATACTAATTCTATCTTATCAGAGCCCTATGCTTATGACTTTATATAACTTTAATTTGCTCCTTATTGGCCCTATCTCCAAATACAGTAATACTGGGGTTAGGACTTCAGCACAGAAATTGGGACGAAGGACAATTTAGTCCACAGCAGTCCTTAACTTAAAAAAAAAACCAAACAATAAAAATTATCACCACTAAGTCTTCATACTTCTGTATGCTAAGATAATTGGGATGTTTAGCTTCAATTTCTGACAAAATTTTAGAGATGATGATGAAGTCCATGAGAATGAATAATGTTTACTACTGATACTGTAATTCAGTATCACATGATAGATTCAAATATTTTCCATCAAGTTCCTGCTGGTGTATATACAATAAATAACCATAGCCTTTAAACACATTGTTTTCACAAGCTTTGTTAGTCTGTCCAACTAAGGCTTTTTCTGCACCATACATATTTTTAATTACCATTACTTGTAACACATCTCAGCACACTCCACTTCAAGTTGTATTGTCTTCTCAACTTCTTTAAAAATATTCTTGCCTGTACTTGTTGCATGAAAACTATACATTAGGATAATTCTTTAGTCACTTTAAAGTCAGTATTGACTTCTCAAATAAACAAGAGTCAGGACAAATTAATCAAAATTGTTTGTCTTGTTTTTTAATCAACTTGAAGCTGCTCCCAGTGGCCTCAATTCTTTGAGCAACTGTTCTTGTCAAAAAGCTAAGTCTTTTTTTAAACATTTGTGTTTTTTAATCTTGACTATACCTTTTTTCACTGTATTTTTTCCCATTACCATTTACTCCCTTTATGTCCCTCTCCCCAATGCAATTACCACACTGCTGTCCATGTGCACAGGTCATTTTTGCTTGACCCCTCAACCCTTAATCCCCCTACCACCAGAGCTGTCAGCCTGCTCTTCCATCTATGAGTCTGTCTCTATGCTGTTTGTTAGTTTAGTTTGTTCATTAGATTCCATATATGAGTAAAATTATATGTTACCTCTCTCTGGTTTATTTCATTAAGCATATTGTTCTCCAGGTCCACCCATGCTGTAGCAAAGGGAAAAACTTTCTTCTTTCTATGGCTGAGTAGTATTCCATTGAAACCAATAGTCTTAAGCGAGTATTTCTCTTTTTACACATTTGTTTTGCTGCTTCGTTTACCATCAGTGAACAGCTTTTCCTGCTTGGCTAACAAATAAGGTGTGTGAAAACTTATGTAAGGCTGCAGCCTCATATTCCATTTTAACTTTTGTAAAGAAAATTCTGCTGCCATGAGATATCTATTTTTAACTTTCTATTTTTTTGACTGTTGCTTTTCTGGAGTTGGGAATATTATGACTGTTTACTCTGGTAACATCAATGACTTCACCTGAGTATCAGTACATTATATTCTCATAACACAGTTATAGTGTCAATGCACAGTAAACACAATGCTTTGCCATCTAACTTGGTAAAACAACACTCCACTGTGTCTCAAAATGACAACAAAGTTCACTTTTCTCTTCTTTTTTTAATTTGACACAATGGGTATGCACTGGCAATAAACAGTAAAGAAAATCTGTGATATGTTGATACACATGGAACACTGTCAAATTGCAATAACTATGTCACTGTGATTTGCAGTGTATGGAGTAGCAGTGTGAAGCAACAACAACTCCACATATGATTTCTGTCACAACTCAACCCAGCCATAGCACAAGAGCAGTCACAACAACAGATAAAAGAATGAGCATAGCTATTTCCAAATAAAACTTTATTTATAGATACCGAAACCAAAATT
Source organism: Phyllostomus discolor (assembly GCF_004126475.2). Taxonomy (NCBI): domain Eukaryota; kingdom Metazoa; phylum Chordata; class Mammalia; order Chiroptera; family Phyllostomidae; genus Phyllostomus; species Phyllostomus discolor. Next base: position 39,857,982 of record NC_040911.2, on the reverse strand, counting down.
TCATATAATTTTCAAGATTATTCTTTTGACTTTTTATCAATCATTTAAAAATATAAAAACCATTCTTAGTGCATGAACCATATAAAAGCAAGTGGTAAGCCAGATCTGGCCTGTTGGCTATGCCAACCCTTGCTTTAATGGAAACCCAGCTCCCCTCTGAGAACACCTTTTCCCTGCAGCATTCAAGTGGTGACCTTTACCCTCACATATGCCTTATACCACTGGCCCTGAAAGCAGGATAGGTGAACTCCACTGCCATCTCTAAATCTGCCAGCTTTGACTTTTATTTTATTAGGTTATATCTCCTACCACCTCTCATAGTTGCTGTCATCTATTGACCCTTAGGTCACCACATCTCATTACTAGATAATTTTAATTCCTTATGTACTGATTTCTTCAATATTCTCCTGTTTTAATTCTTAAAGATTTTAATACACCCATAGGTGGTATTTCTAATAACCTGGTTTCTCAATACCTTTAATTTCTCTCCTTCAATGATCTTGTCCTCTATCTTATCTCAGCCATTCATTTCCATGGTCACAAACTAGACATTTTCATTATCAGTAATTATAATCCTCCCATAATTTCAATTTCAAATCTTATATTCTCTAAGCACTCCCATAGCTTTGCTGCTTACTTCTTCCAATAATTCAACTCCAACAATCCCCAATCCCACCAAGACCTTGAATTCACTGATCCTATCCCATTTTTAGTGAACCTCACTACACTGGTAACTTCTCTTTCTTACTACCTAGCTTAAATTTCATGTTCAATTACTATAATCACTTACTTGCATACACTTTCAATGCCCTGGCTCTTATACTTAGTTTGGCAAAAACATAATCTTAGTTAAATCCAATTCTCCAAATAACTCTATGTCGGTACCCATGCAGTTGAATATATATGGATAAATACATAAAGTCATATTGACTGATGTTGCTTTATTTTTTAAATTGATTTTAGAGATAGGGAGGAAGGGAAGGAGGGAGGGAGGAAGGAAGAATGAGGGAGAGAAATGTTGTTCCACTTACTTATGCACTCATTGGCTGATTCTCATAAGTGTCCTGACCAGATATTGAAATTGCAACTTTGGTGCATCTGGATGATACTTTGACCAACTAAGCTACCTGGCCAGGACCCCACTTTAAATTCATAACCACAAAGCTGGCCCTTAATTCTGCTTGGTAATCATGTGTTTCCCTAGTCTGTTCACTCTCCCACTCTGTCAGAGAGCATATTTCCCACTTTCTTCTCAAACCTCCCACAGCTCTCCCACTGATATTCATAGCTAATGACCTTGTTGGTACTACCCTAAAACAAATTAAACAATCAGAAGAAAACTGGCACAGAATTACTATCACACTGGCCTGTGGGCTGTAGTTTGCCAACCTCTTCTTTAATGGAGGCCCAGCTCCACTACAAGGGTACCATGGTCCATTGGTGATACTATCATATCTTTTTTTCCCAACCAGTAGCATGTGCACTCATATATTTGGTCTCTTCACCTTTTACTATAGGAGAATAATTCTGTCTTACATCAATCCCTCCACCAATGATGTTATCATTTTCTAATACTTTAAGGACACTGTTCTAGCAGTTTTTCCCTTTCTTTTGTACCCAGTTTTCCCTTTCCTAAATGGATCTTACCATGCTGTTTTCAGTTTCATCTTAAAGAAACATCTTGATTCCATTTCTCTCACCAACTACTACCCTGTTACTCAACTCCACTAAAACAAAATTCCTCAAAAGTTGTGTATACTCTTTGCTTTTAAATCATTCTTATATCTGCTCTTAAATCCACTCTGGGTGGGCTTTGGCCATTACCTTTCAACCAAAACTGCTTGTCAGTCACAAATGACCACTATGTTGCTAAATATAGCAACCAATTGCTATATGACCAATTTTCAGTTCTCATCTTGATATATCAGCAGCTTTTGGCACAGTTTTACCATTCTCTCCTGGTACTTACTTCAATTTACTTTACTTCCTGGATACCACATTCTTCAGATAATACTAAGAGTATTTTTTTCAACCTCAGTGGTTACCTCCCTGTTGCGGTTCCTTCTCTTCTCCCAGATTTCTGAACGAAGTATCTCAAGGCTCAGTCTTCCATAGTGTTTTTTCCTCTATCTACACTCATTTCTTTCAAGTGCTTTAAAAACCATCTACACATCAACAACTCTAAAATATTTATCTCTAGTTCAGACCTCTCTCTTAAACTTCAGATTTATATATTCAATTGCTTACAAAATGTATCTACTTGGGTAACAAACATCACAAATTTAATGTCTGAAATGGAAGAGATGTTCTCACCCAAAACCTCTATCATGATCTCCACATTTCAGTTGATGGCTCAATTTTGCTTGGGGCAAAAACCGAGGGAGCATTCTTGACTCCCTTTTTTCCCCTTATATTCAACTGCATTCATCCCTGAGTGTGGTGGAATTACAGATTATTTTATACCGCATACTTTCTATATGTTTCAAGTTTTCTATAATGAGTCTGTTGCTTTTTTTTTTTTAACAGTGGGAGAGAGAGCTTTTTTTTTTTTTTTCCTTTTTTTGTTTAAGATTTTATTTATTTATTTATTTTAGAGAGGGAAGGGAGGGGGAGAGAGAGAGAGAGAGAGAAACATCAATGTGCGGTTGCTGGGGGTTATGGCCTGCAACCCAGGAATGTACCCTGGCTGGGAATTGAACCTGGGACACTTTAGTTCCCAGCCCATGCTCAATCCACTGAGCTACGCCAGCCAGGATGAGTCTGTTGCTTTCTAATGAAGAAAAGATATATTTTGCCTAGCCTAAGATTTTAGATTATAAAATATACCATCATTTTAGGTATCACTATAGAATGTAACATATATCCTAATTGTTAAAAAGTTTTCTGAAGTGTCAAAATAGATAATATATGGTAATAAAAGTGATGCACAATATTCTGGTTGACCAAAAAACTACCATTCTATGCCTAAAGAAACCCCACATACCTTGCATACTTTTAGAGTAATCAAAGCAGCCCATACAAGCTCTACAATGATCTAATATTTATCTGGAAAATTTACAATGTGATATTCACCCATAAAAAATCTGTTTTGATGCCAAAAAACTGTTTTAAGCCCAAATCTTCAAATGAAATACAAGCTCCAGGAACATGTGTCATATTTTGCCAGTGTATGGTGTGTACCCACGCATATATACCATTTGAGGAAAAAAGCAGGAAAAAAAAATCCAAACTCTTCAACACAGCATAAAAAGGCTTTTAGATCTTGTTACTGTCTGATTCAGTCCTTTATTTCTAGATACTCTCCCCAACAATGCTCTAGCAATGCCCAGTTATTTGCAATTTCCCACACCGCCTTACTGTTTCACATCTTCATGCCTTTTTGCAGATGTTGATCACCAGCCTAAAATGACTTGCCTCATTTTATCTGACCAAGTTACTATAATACAAGATCTAATCCTGTATCTACTGCTCAGCCATTTCTGATCTTCTCAAGCATATGGGATGACTTCTTCCTCTAGGACACCACTATTTCCCTAGATTTCAGCTATCAATCTGGACTGAAGCTCTTTATACAGTTCTGTTAGACTGTAGTTCTCATCTCCTCAATGATGAAAACCATACTTCATCCATGCTTATGTCCATAATGTATGAGTTCAATGATACTTACTAAAATATTAAAAACACTTAATGGTATTTTATATAAATGGAGACAACCAATTACATGCAGCTCTTATCTACTCAGGAACAATAGAGAAGCCACATATCTTTACTCCAAAATAATAAAAGCATGTATTTACTTTTGAGAAATCTTGGGTTTCTCAAAATGTTAAACAGCATTATCAAATATATCATGTAATGTTAAACATAGCATTTTCTAGGTATCATATCATACCTACAAGTAGAATGAAATGAAAATGCAATGAATGAAATGTTTGGAACTTGTATCAAATGTTCATAGCAGCATTATTCATAATAGCCAAAAAAATAGACAATACAAATGTTTGTCAACTGATGAATGTTAACAGAACAAAATGTTGGTATATACCAACGAATAGAATACTTTTTGACAAATAACAAGAATGAAGTACAAGCTACAACACAGATGAAATTTGAACACATCATGCTGAGTCCAAAAAGCCTGTCACAAAAGACCACATATAGTATTCCACCTATAGGAAGTGACTATATCGGCAAATCAATACAGACAAAATACTTTACTCATTACCTAGGGATGAGGAGCTTGGGAAGAAATAGGGAGTGACTACTAATGGGAATGGGGTTTCTTATTTATTTATTTATTTATTTATTTATTTATTTCAATCATTGTTCAAGTACAGTTTTCTCCCCCCTACTCCCGTTCCAGCCCCTCCACCCAACCCTCCCCCCTTCCCCCCATTACCCTCCACCCTTAGTTTTTGTCCATGTGTCCTCCAAATTTGTTCCTGTAATCCCTACCCATTCCCCCCTGAAATTCCCTCTTCTCTCCCCTCTGGCCACTGTCAGACTATCCCCTATTTCAGTGTCTTTGGTTATATTTTGCTAGTTTTTTGTTTTGTTGTTTAGATTCCTGTTAAAGGTGATATCATGTGGTATTTGTCTTTCACTGCCTGGCTTGTTTCACTTAGCATAATGCTTTCCAGCTCCATCCATGCTGTTGCAAAGGGTATGAGCTCCTTCTTTCTTTCTGCTGTATAGAATTCCATTGTGTAAATGTACCATAGTTTTTTGATCCATTCATTTACTGATGGGCATCTAGGTTGCTTCCAGCACCTAGCTATTGTAAATTGTGCTGCTATGAACATTGGGATGCACAGGTTCTTTTGGATTGGTGTTTTAGTGTTCTTAGGATAGAGTCCCAGCAGTGGAATTGCAGGGTCAAAAGGCAGATCCATTTTTAGTTTTCTGAGGAAGTTCCATACTGCTTTCCATAGTGGTTGTACCAGTCTGCAGTCCCACCAACAGTGCACTAGGGACCCCTTTTCTCCACAACCTCTCCAACACTTGTTGTTTGTTGGTTTGTTTATGATGGCCATTCTGACTGGTGTGAAGTGGTATCTCATTGTGGTTTTAATCTGCATCTCTCTGATGGCTAGCGATATTGAACATCACTTCATGTGTCTTTGGATTTTCTGTATGTCCTCCTTGGAGAATTGTCTGTTCAAGCCCTCTGCCCATTTTTTAATTGGGTTACTTGTCTTCTTAGAGTGGAGTCGCGTAAGTTCTTTATATATTTTGGAGATTAAACCCTTGTCTGAGGTATCATTAGCAAATATGTTTTCCCATACAGTTGGTTCTCTTTTTATTTTGATACTGTTTTCCTTAGCTGTGCAAAAGCTTTTAATTTTGATGAGGTCCCATTTGTTTATTCTTTCCTTTATGTCCCTTGCTCTAGGAGACAAGTCAGTAAAAAAGTTTCTGCGTGAAATATCTGAGATTTTCCTACCTACATTCTCTTCTAGGACTTTAATGGTGTCACGCTTTATATTTAAGTCTTTTATCCACCTTGAATCTATTTTTGTATAAGGTGTAAGTTGGTGCTCGAGTTTCATTTTTTTGCACGTAGCTGTCCAGTTCTCCCAACACCATTTGTTGAAGAGGCTATTTTTATTCCATGGAATGGGGTTTCTTTTCAAGTTGGTGAAACGTTCTAAAAGTGATTGTGGTAATGGTTGCACAACACTATACACACATACAAAACAATTAATTGTATACTTTAAATAGGTGAACTTTATAGTATATAAATTGTATCTCAATGAAGCTGTTAAAAAATCAATCATGGGTCTGGCAATGATTTTCACATATG